>NW_027003768.1:45657-55657 GCF_036934945.1 Oncorhynchus masou masou
CCCAGCCCCCACTGGACTCCACCGCCCAGGCCCCCACCGCTCCACCGCCCAGGCCCCCACCGCTCCACCGCCCAGGCCCCCACTGGACCACCGCCCAGGCACCGCTCCACCGCCCAGGCCCCCACCGCATCCACCGCCCAGGCTGGACCGCTAACCGCCCAGGCCCCCACCGCTCCACCGCCCAGGCCCCCACCGCTCCACCGCCCAGGCCCCCACCGCTCCAACGCCCAGGCCCCCACCGCTCCACCGCCCAGGCCCCCACCGCACCACCGACCAGGCCCCCACCGCTCCAACGCCCAGGCCCCCACCGCTCCACCGCCCAGGCCCCCACCGCTCCAACGCCCAGGCCCCCACCGCCCAACGCCCAGGCCCCCACCGCTCCACCGCCCAGGCCCCCACCGCTAACGCCCAGGCCCCCACCGCTCCACCGCCCAGGCCCCCACCGCTCCAACGCCCAGCCCCCACCGCACCGCCCAGGCCCCCACCGCTCCAACGCCCAGGCCCCCACCGCCCCAACGCCCAGGCCCCCACCGCCCCAACGCCCAGGCCCCCACCGCTCCACCGCCCAGGCCCCCACCGCTGCCCAGGCCCCCACCGCTCCAACGCCCAGGCCCCCACTGCTCCAACGCCCAGGCCCCCACCGCATCCAACGCCCAGGCCCCCACCGCAGCCTGGCCCCCACCGCTCCAACGCCCAGGCCCCCACCGCTCCAACGCCCAGGCCCCCACCGCTCCAACGCCCAGGCCCCCACCGCTCCAACGCCCAGGCCCCCACTGCTCCAACGCCCAGGCCCCCACCGCAACGCCTGGCCCCCACCGCTCCAACGCCCAGGCCCCCACCGCTCCAACGCCCAGGCCCCCACCGCTCCAACGCCCAGGCCCCCACCGCTCCAACGCCCAGGCCCCCACCGCCCCAACGCCCAGGCCCCCACCGCTCCAACGCCCAGGGCTACTACAACACCAGAAGACCGTGACAGTAGTCACAGTAGCTGTTGAGTTTGTAGGCCACGGTTAGGGTGGCGTGTTTTTTTTATGAAGAGGGGAAAAAGAAAGAGAGAGGATGAAGTTTCCCACTAGGTCTTGAAACCCGACTACATTGAAGTAGCATCCTCTCTGTTCCCAACGTCCTCTCTGTTCCCAACGTCCTCTCTGTTCCCAACGTCCTCTCTGTTCCCCACGTCCTCTCTGTTCCCCACGTCCTCTCTGTTCCCAACGTCCTCTCTGTTCCCAACGTCCTCTCTGTTCCCAGGTCGCTACCTCAAGTGCGGCCTCAGCAGCAGTGCATGTCATGGAAAACTGGTCGCTAATTGTTAGAAAATTAGCTTCAATGTCTTTTTATTAACATCACTAGTGATTACATCTTGTGAAGCTTCCATCAACACTCTTATACATATTTCCTAATTAGGGTGTGTAGCGTCTGCACGGGTGTGTAGCGTCTGCACGGGTGTGTAGCGTCTGCACGGGTGTGTAGCGTCTGCACGGGTGTGTAGCGTCTGCACGGGTGTGTAGCGTCTGCACGGGTGTGTAGCGTCGACCGAATATGATTTTTCAACGCCGATACCGATTATTGGAGGACCAAAAAAAGCCGTTACCGATTAATCTGATGTTTTTAAAAATATTTTTTTAAATAAAAAATATAATTATTTGTAATAATGACAATTACAACAATACTGAATTATATTTTAACTTAATATAATACATCAATAAAAATCAATTTAGCCTCAAATAAATAATGAAACATGTTCAATTTGGTTTAAATAATGCAAAAACAAAGTGTTGGCGAAGAAAGTAAAAGTGCAATATGTGCCATGTAAAAAAGCTAACGTTTAAGTTCCTTGCTCAGAACATGAGAACATATGAAAGCTGGTGGTTCCTTTTAACATGTGACTTCAATATTCCAAGCTAAGAGGTTTTAGGTTGTACTTAATATAATATTTATAGGACTATTTCTCTCTATACCATTTGTATTTCATATACCTTTGACTACGGGATGTTCTTATAGGCATTTTAGTATTGCCAGTGTAACAGTATAGCTACTGTCCCTCTCATCGCCACTACCTGGGCTCGAACCAGGAACACATCGACAACAGCCACCCTCGAAGCATTGTTACCCATGCAGAGCAAGGGGAAGAATTAGTCTCAGAGTGAGTGACGTTTGAAACGCTATTAGTGTGCACCCCACTAAATAGCTATCCATTTCACATCGATTACACCAGCCTAATCTCGGGAGTTGATAGGCTTGAAGCGGAGCAACAACAGTCTATTTCCACACATGCGCACCGCATTCGCGTAACAGGCAGTCTCCTCGTGGAGTGTAATGAGAGGCAGGTGGTTCGAGCGTTGGACTAGTTCACTGTAAGGTTGCAAGATCGAATCCCTGAGCTGACAAGGTCAAAATCTGTCGTTCTGCCCCTGAACGAGGCAGTTAACCCACTGTTCCTAGGCCGTCATTGGAAATAAGAATGTGTTCTTAACTGACTTGCCTAGTTAAATAAAGGTGTAAAATCAAAAACAATCGACCAAATCAGTGTCCAAAAATAAATTTCCGATTATTATGAAAAATTGAAATCAGCCCTAATTAATCGGCCATTCCGATGAATTAGTCAACCTCTCGTGTCTATGTACGAGTGTGTAGTTTATCCCTTCAGCTAATGTGCTGAAGCAGTGTCTCATTACTGCTCTGTCCCTGAGGACTCTGTGGCCTGCTAGAGTGGAGCTGAATGACACACTGTCACTGTAATTAATGTTGGGGGAGAGGGCCTCAGAGCGGAGCTGGGGAGAGGGCCTCAGAGCGGAGCTGGGGAGAGGGCCTCAGAGCGGAGCTGGGGAGAGGGCCTCAGAGCGGAGCTGGGGAGAGGGCCTCCGAGCGGAGCTGGGGAGAGGGCCTCCGAGCGGAGCTGGGGAGAGGGCCTCCGAGCGGAGCTGGGGAGAGGGCCTCCGAGCGGAGCTGGGGAGAGGGCCTCAGAGCGGAGCTGGGGAGAGGGCCTCAGAGCGGGGGAGCTGGGGAGAGGGGGCCTCAGAGCGGAGCTGGGGAGAGGGCCTCAGAGCGGAGCTGGGGAGAGGGCCTCAGAGCGGAGCTGGGGAGAGGGCCTCAGAGCGGAGCTGGGGAGAGGGCCTCAGAGCGGAGCTGGGGAGAGGGCCTCAGAGCGGAGCTGGGGAGAGGGCCTCAGAGCGGAGCTGGGGAGAGGGCCTCAGAGCGGAGCTGGGGAGAGGGCCTCAGAGCGGAGCTGGGGAGAGGGCCTCAGAGCGGAGCTGGGGAGAGGGCCTCAGAGCGGAGCTGGGGAGAGGGCCTCAGAGCGGAGCTGGGGAGAGGGCAGAGTTGAATTAAGGGCTTCCGCTTGGAGATCAAGGGTGCTGTTGTGAGAGTTTGGAAGTTCCCAATGAAGCCAGAGAGAGTTGTGTGAAGTTCCACAGGAAGTACTGATGGGCGAGGAACCATCGTGGAGCTGCACGAGGGGGACTAGGGCATTCCTAAACTGTTAGCTACTGTATAGCATCTAGGTGGGCTGGTCTCTGCAGGGCTGTTAGAGGGGCTGGAGAAGGGGGTGTGTGAAATGTGTGGAGCGTAGTCAAATAGGATCTCTTCATGATCCCTCGCCTCGTGGGTGGGCAACGGTACACTCTCTGGGAACCATTCCTGTGACACTGAAACATGACTGGCTTGTACCACGTCCCTCTAATGTAGGGCAAATGTTTCTCTTGACCATCAATCATTCATCCTATCCTACACTAAAGCCCCTCTATACGGATGTGTTCCTAAGGGCTCCCTATTCCCTTTATAGGACTCTGGTCAAAAGTAGTGCACTATAAAGGGCTCCCTATTCCCTTCATAGGACTCTGGTCAAAAGTAGTGTACTATAAAGGGTTCCCTATTCCCTTTATAGGACTCTGGTCAAAAGTAGTGCACTATAAAGGGTTCCCTATTCCCTTCATAGTACTCTGGTCAAAAGTAGTGCACTATAAAGGGCTCCCTATTCCCTTCATAGGACTCTGGTCAAAAGTAGTGCACTATAAAGGGTTCCCTATTCCCTTCATAGTACTCTGGTCAAAAGTAGTGCACTATAAAGGGCTCCCTATTCCCTTCATAGGACTCTGGTCAAAAGTAGTGCACTATAAAGGGCTCCCTATTCCCTTCATAGGACTCTGGTCAAAAGTAGTGCACTATAAAGGGCTCCCTATTCCCTTCATAGGACTCTGGTCAAAAGTAGTGCACTATAAAGGGCTCCCTATTCCCTTCATAGGACTCTGGTCAAAAGTAGTGCATTTACATTTACATTTAAGTCATTTAGCAGACGCTCTTATCCAGAGCGACTTACAAATTGGTGAATTCACCTTCTGACATCCAGTGGAACAGCCACTTTACAATAGTGCATCTAAATCATTAAGGGGGGGTGGTGAGAAGGATTACTTATCTTATCCTAGGTATTCCTTGAAGAGGTGGGGTTTCAGGTGTCTCCGGAAGGTGGTGAAGGGTTCCCTATTCCCTTCATGTGACTCTGGTCAAAAGTAGTGCACTATAAAGGGCTCCCTATTCCCTTCATAGGACTCTGGTCAAAAGTAGTGCACTATAAATGAAAGGTGTTGTTGGGTATTCCTTCTCCACTACATGTCTCTCTATAGGAGACAGAAAAACACAGAATGAATAACATGTTCTCTCTTGTTGTTTTTTCTCCCTGCAGAGATTACGAAGATTATCGACCAAATACAGGACAGAGAAGATCTACCCCACCAACGTCGGGGAGCAGGAAGGGAATGTGAAGAAGAACCGCTATAAAGACATACTGCCCTGTATGTAATGCTGTGTGGCCAAAGCTGTGTCTGTGTAGTGTGCTGTGTGTGTGTAGTGTGCTGTGTGTGTGTAGTGTGCTGTGTGTGTGTAGTGTGCTGTGTGTGTGTAGTGTGCTGTGTGTGTGTGTAGTGTGCTGTGTGTGTGTGTAGTGTGCTGTGTGTGTGTAGTGTGCTGTGTGTGTGTAGTGTGCTGTGTGTGTGTAGTGTGCTGTGTGTGTGTAGTGTGCTGTGTGTGTGTAGTGTGCTGTGTGTGTGTGTGTAGTGTGCTGTGTGTGTGTGTGTAGTGTGCTGTGTGTGTGTGTGTAGTGTGCTGTGTGTGTGTGTAGTGTGCTGTGTGTGTAGTGTGCTGTGTGTGTGTGTGTGCTGTGTGTGTGTAGTGTGCTGTGTGTGTGTGTGTAGTGTGCTGTGTGTGTGTAGTGTAGTGTGCTGTGTGTGTGTAGTGTGCTGTGTGTGTGTAGTGTGCTGTATGTGTGTAGTGTGCTGTATGTGTGTAGTGTGCTGTGTGTGTGTGTAGTGTAGTGTGCTGTGTGTGTGTGTAGTGTGCTGTGTGTGTGTAGTGTGCTGTGTGTGTGTAGTGTGCTGTGTGTGTGTAGTGTATGTGTAGTGTGTGTGTAGTGTGCTGTGTATGTGTAGTGTGCTGTGTGTGTTCTCTCTAATGGTTCTTACAGTCAGGGGAGTAGATGGATATAACTGGACAGGATCACATTAATGCTACAGGCCAGAAGAGCTCTGAGTGGACTGGACAAATAAACTCTGACCACAGCCTCTCACAACACACACATCCTCTTGGCCCTTCTTCCCCACAACATAGCATCCACACACACACACACACACACACACACACACCTTCTCTGCCCCGCTCCCCCTCTTCTCTACCTGAACAACATGGAGGACACTAACCTCTTCTCTTCCTGAACAACATGGAGGACACTAACCTCTTCTCTACCTGAACAACATGGAGGACACTAACCTCTTCTCTACCTGAACAACATGGAGGACACTAACCTCTACCTGAACAACATGGAGGACACTAACCTCTTCTCTACCTGAACAACATGGAGGACACTAACCTCTACCTGAACAACATGGAGGACACTAACCTCTTCTCTACCTGAACAACATGGAGGACACTAACCTCTTCTCTACCTGAACAACATGGAGGACACTAACCTCTTCTCTACCTGAACAACATGGAGGACACTAACCTCTTCCTGAACAACATGGAGGACACTAACCTCTTCTCTACCTGAACAACATGGAGGACACTAACCTCTTCTCTACCTGAACAACATGGAGGACACTAACATCTTATCTACCTGAACAACATCTTACAGGACACTAACCTCTTCCTGAACAACATGGAGGACACTAACCTCTTCCTGAACAACATGGAGGACACTAACCTCTTCCTGAACTACATGGAGGACACTAACCTCTTCTCTACCTGAACAACATCTTACAGGACACTAACCTCTACCTGAACAACATGGAGGACACTAACCTCTACCTGAACAACATGGAGGACACTAACCTCTTCTCTTCCTGAACAACATGGAGGACACTAACCTCTACCTGAACAACATGGAGGACACTAACCTCTACCTGAACAACATGGAGGACACTAACCTCTTCTCTTCCTGAACAACATGGAGGACACTAACCTCTTCCTGAACAACATGGAGGACACTAACCTCTTCTCTACCTGAACAACATGGAGGACACTAACCTCTTCCTGAACAACATGGAGGACACTAACCTCTTCCTGAACAACATGGAGGACACTAACCTCTTCTCTACCTGAACAACATGGAGGACACTAACCTCTTCTCTACCTGAACAACATGGAGGACACTAACCTCTTCTCTACCTGAACAACATGGAGGACACTAACATCTTATCTACCTGAACAACATCTTACAGGACACTAACCTCTTCCTGAAAAACATGGAGGACACTAACCTCTTCTCTACCTGAACAACATGGAGGACACTAACCTCTTCCTGAACAACATGGAGGACACTAACCTCTTCCTGAACAACATGGAGGACACTAACCTCTTCTCTACCTGAACAACATGGAGGACACTAACCTCTTCCTGAACAACATGGAGGACACTAACCTCTTCTCTACCTGAACAACATGGAGGACACTAACCTCTACCTGAACAACATGGAGGACACTAACCTCTTCCTGAACAACATGGAGGACACTAACCTCTTCTCTACCTGAACAACATGGAGGACACTAACCTCTTCCTGAACAACATGGAGGACACTAACCTCTTCTCTACCTGAACAACATGGAGGACACTAACCTCTTCCTGAACAACATGGAGGACACTAACCTCTTCTCTACCTGAACAACATGGAGGACACTAACCTCTACCTGAACAACATGGAGGACACTAACCTCTTCTCTACCTGAACAACATGGAGGACACTAACCTCTTCCTGAACAACATGGAGGACACTAACCTCTACCTGAACAACATGGAGGACATCTTACAGGACACTAACCTCTTCTCTACCTGAACAACATGGAGGACGCAAACCTCTTCTCTACCTGAACAACATGGAGGACACTAACCTCTTCCTGAACAACATGGAGGACATCTTACAGGACACTAACCTCTTCTCTACCTGAACAACATGGAGAACACTAACCTCTTCTCTACCTGAACACCATCTTACAGGACACTAACCTCTTCTCTACCTGAACAACATGGAGGACACTAACCTCTTCTCTACCTGAACAACATGGAGGACACTAACCTCTTCTCTACCTGAACAACATGGAGGACACTAACCTCTTCTCTACCTGAACAACATGGAGGACACTAACCTCTACCTGAACAACATCTTACAGGACACTAACCTCTGTCATCTGAAGCCCCTCTGCCTCTTAATTCAGAACATCAAGACTCCAATCGACGGATGGATGGATGGAAGCTATGGATGGGTGGACGGGGGCTACGGATGGATGGACGGGGGCTACGGATGGATGGACGGGGCTACGGATGGATGGACGGGGGCTACGGATGGATGGACGGGGGCTACGGATGGATGGACGGGGCTACGGATGGATGGACGGGGGCTACGGATGGATGGACGGGGGCTACGGATGGATGGACGGGGGCTACGGATGGATGGACGGGGGCTACGGATGGATGGAGACTGGAGGCAATGGATGGATGGATGGATGGATGGACAGTGGCTACGGATGGATGGATGGACAGTGGCTACGGATGGATGGACGGGGGCTACGGATGGATGGATGGATGGACAGTGGCTACGGATGGATGGACGGGGGCTACGGATGGATGTAGACTGGAGGCTTTAGGGATGGGGGCAATGGATGGGGGCTACGGATGGATGGGGTCTACGGATGGATGGATGGGGGCTACGGAGGGATGTAGACTGGAGGCTTTAGGGATGGAGGCAATGGACGTGGGCTACGGATGGATGGATGGGGCTACGGATGGATGGACGGACGGGGGCTACGGATGGATGGATGGGGCTACGGATGGATGGGAGCTACAGATGGATGGAGACTGGAGGCTACGGAGGGACGGATAGATGAAAGGATGGATGAATGGATGGAGACTACAGATGGATGAATGAGACTACAGGTGGATGGATGGAGGCTACAGATGGATCAGTCAAATATAGTGTTATATAATATTATTGTTGTTCAGTGCTGAAAACATTTGACATGATTTATTTGTTCTATTTACCAGCCACATCCTTGGTCTTTATTCCCTCTAATCTGTAGCTCTCTCTTTCTCCTCTCCCTTCCTTTCTCCCTTCCCCTCTCCCTTCCTTTCTCCTTTCCCCTCTCCCTTCCCCTCTCCCTTCCCCTCTCTCTTTCCCCTGTTCCCTTCCCCTCTCTCTTTCCCCTGTTCCCTTCCCCTCTCCCTTCCCCTCTCCCTTCCCCTCTCCCTTCCCCTCTCCCTTCCCCTCTCCCTTCCCCTCTCCTTTCTCCTGTTCCTTTCCCCTGTTCCTTTCCCCTCTCCCTTCCTCTCTCCCTTCCCCTCTCCCTTCCCCTCTCCCTTCCCCTCTCCTTTCTCCTGTTCCTTTCTCCTGTTCCTTTCCCCTCTCCCTTCCTCTCTCCCTTCCCCTCTCCCTTCCCCTCTCCCTTCCCCTCTCCCTTCCTCTCCCTCTCTATGCAATTTAAGGGTCTTTATTGGCATGGGAAACTCTCTCTCTCTCGTGCTCTTTTCCTCTCCTATCACTCTCTTCCTCTGTCTCTCTAACTCTGTCTCTCTCTCCCACAGTTGACCACACGAGGGTAAAGCTGACTTTAAAAACAACCAATCAGGATGCAGATTACATCAATGCCAGCTTCATCAAGGTACAGTTGACTTTCTTCACACCTCAGACCTGTGACTGCATGATGTGACCTCACCCCTCTGCCCCCCCACGGCTTACACAGCCTTTTGCCTCGTGTGTGTGTGTGTGTGTGTGTGTGTGTGTGTGTGTGTGTGGGGGGGGGCAGAAGCGGATGTGCAGAGATAAGCTTTCAGGTCCACAAACATATCACCAGTACGTCTTCAGTTTCACCCTGAATGTCTGTCCAGTCAGAGATCAACACTTTAAATAGAGCAGAAGGAACGCTGAGGGATGGAGAATTGTAACACCTAGTCCACAAAATGTTGTTTTGTTTAGTAACTAGAGGCGACAGGGCCTTCCAGGTGATGGTCATGTGGAGTGTAGCATAGCAACCTGCACACTGTGTGGAAGCTAATGACACTCAGCTGTGTCACACAAGGTGATCAATTACACCCTTAAAAACGCCGAGACCTTTTCAGGATGGCCTGAATAAAGATGTCTGAGTGTTTTCCTCCTCCCTCCTCCACTTCCTCTCTTCCCTCTCCCTCTCCTCCCTCCCTCTCCTCCTCCACTTCCTCTCTTCCCTCTCCCTCTCCTCCCTCCTCCTCTCCCTCTCTTCCACTTCCTCTCTCCCCCTCTCCCTCTCTTCCTCTTCATCCTCTCTCTTCCACTTCCTCTCCTCCCTTTCCTCCTCTTTCCTCCACTTCCTCCTCTCTCCTCCACTTCCTCCCTTTCCTCCACTTCCTCCACTCTCCTCCACTTCCTCCCTTTCCTCCACTTCCTCCTCTCTCCTCCACTTCCTCCTCTCTCCTCCACTTCCTCCTCTCTCCTCCACTTCCTCCTCTCTCCTCCACTTCCTCCTCTCTCCTCCACTTCCTCCTCTCT
>NW_027003768.1:58157-109232 GCF_036934945.1 Oncorhynchus masou masou
TACATATGGAGTATGTAATAGAGCCAGTCACTGTGGCTGTAGTATTACATATGGAGTCTGTAATAGAGCCAGTCACTGTGGCTGTAGTATTACATATGGAGTCTATAATAGAGCCAGTCACTGTGGCTGTAGTATTACATATGGAGTCTGTAATAGAGCCAGTCACTGTGGCTGTAGTATTACATATGGAGTCTATAATAGAGCCAGTCACTGTGGCTGTAGTATTACATATGGAGTCTATAATAGAGCCAGTCACTGTGGCTGTAGTATTACATATGGAGTCTATAATAGAGCCAGTCACTGTGGCTGTGTTATTACATATGGAGTCTATAATAGAGCCAGTCACTGTGGCTGTAGTATTACATATGGAGTCTGTAATAGAGCCAGTCACTGTGGCTGTAGTATTACATATGGAGTCTATAATAGAGCCAGTCACTGTGGCTGTAGTATTACATATGGAGTCTGTAATAGAGCCAGTCACTGTGGCTGTAGTATTACATATGGAGTCTATAATAGAGCCAGTCACTGTGGCTGTAGTATTACATATGGAGTCTATAATAGAGCCAGTCACTGTGGCTGTAGTATTACATATGGAGTCTATAATAGAGCCAGTCACTGTGGCTGTGTTATTACATATGGAGTCTGTAATAGAGCCAGTCACTGTGGCTGTAGTATTACATATGGAGTCTATAATAGAGCCAGTCACTGTGGCTGTAGTATTACATATGGAGTCTATAATAGAGCCAGTCACTGTGGCTGTAGTATTACATATGGAGTCTATAATAGAGCCAGTCACTGTGGCTGTGTTATTACATATGGAGTCTGTAATAGAGCCAGTCACTGTGGCTGTAGTATTACATATGGAGTCTATAATAGAGCCAGTCACTGTGGCTGTAGTATTACATATGGAGTCTGTAATAGAGCCAGTCACTGTGGCTGTAGTATTACATATGGAGTCTATAATAGAGCCAGTCACTGTGGCTGTAGTATTACATATGGAGTCTGTAATAGAGCCAGTCACTGTGGCTGTAGTATTACATATGGAGTCTATAATAGAGCCAGTCACTGTGGCTGTAGTATTACATATGGAGTCTGTAATAGAGCCAGTCACTGTGGCTGTAGTATTACATATGGAGTCTGTAATAGAGCCAGTCACTGTGGCTGTAGTATTCAGTGTTCATGGTCATGGAACGAGTACATTTGATACACACACACAGAGCCCAGTCAGCAGTCCTCAGTGAAACAGGCAAACAGAGGGCCAGACAGGACTGCATAAAGAGGGAGACCGTGGCCTTTGACGAACTGAAGAGACTCCGAGTGTTCTGTGTGTCCCAAGCCAATACACACAGTCAGACGTAGCTGCTGTAGAAAGGCTCATTGTAACAAGTAGACGAGGACTTGTTGTATTGTTAAACAACAAGACACCATATCAACTGATCTCAGCCATTATGGTGAGCTGTCATTGGAAATAACAATTTGTTCTTAACTGACTTCCCTATTTAAATAACGGCTATATATATACACACACATACACATACACACACACACACATACATATATACATACATAGCCGTTATTTATCCATAGCCTACGTAAGATGTCCTCCTGTGTGTTTATAATGTATATAGATAGATGGATAGATATCCATTATTTAAATAGGGAAGTCAGTTAAGAACAAATTGTTAACCGTAACACATGTTTTCTGAAGCATTGCTTTTTGAAACGGATTAGTCCTGTATATGTTGAACACCTGTTACAGTTGGGCTTAATCCTCTGTTTCTGCTGGCAGGAATCAGAACAGCCCAGAACGGACTATTTCATCAGGACCCTGACAGTGGAGCATGAGAATGTGAGTTCTCTTTTCTTCCTCACTAACATATAGAAACACAATGGCCTTTCAGTTTCATCATTCACATGACATCAATCTGCTCTTTCTGGAAACTCATTTCCTCTCTTCCCCTCTCTCTCCCCTTCTCTTCCCCTCTCTCTCCCCTTCTCTTCCCCTCTCTCTCCCCTTCTCTTCCCCTCTCTCCCCTTCTCTTCCCCTCTCTCTCCTTCTCTTCCCCTCTCTCTCTCCTTCTCTTCCCCTCTCTCCCCTTCTCTCCCCTTCTCTTCCCCTCTCTCTCCCCTTCTCTTCCCCTCTCTCTCCCCTTCTCTTCCCCTCTCTCTCTCCTTCTCTTCCCCTCTCTCCCCTTCTCTCCCCTTCTCTTCCCCTCTCTCTCCCCTTCTCTTCCCTCTCTCTCCCCTTCTCTTCCCCTCTCTCTCTCCTTCTCTTCCCCTCTCTCTCTCCTTCTCTTCCCCTCTCTCCCCTTCTCTCCCCTTCTCTTCCCCTCTCTCTCCCCTTCTCTTCCCCTTCTCTCCCCTTCTCTTCCCCTCTCTCTCCCCTTCTCTTCCCCTCTCTCTCCCCTTCTCTTCCCCTCTCTCTCTCCTTCTCTTCCCCTCTCTCTCTCCTTCTCTTCCCCTCTCTCCCCTTCTCTTCCCCCTTCTCTCCCCTTCTCTTCTCTTCCCCTTCTCTTCCCCTTCTCTCTTCCCCTTCTCTTCCCCTTCTCTTCCCCTTCTCTCTTCCCCTTCTCTCTTCCCCTTCTCTCTTCCCCTTCTCTCTTCCCCTTCTCTCTCCCCCTTCTCTCTCCCCCTCTCTCTCCCCTTCTCTTCTCTTCCTCTTCTCTTCCCCTTCTCTTCCCCTTCTCTTCCCCTTCTCTCTTCCCCTTCTCTCTTCTCCTTCTCTCTTCCCCTTCTCTCTTCCCCTTCTCTCTTCCCCTTCTCTCTCCCCCTCTCTCTCCCCCTTCTCTTCTTCTTCTCTCTCCCCCTCTCTCTCCCCCTCTCTCTCCCCTCTCTCTCCCCCTCTCTCTCCCCCTCTCTCTCCCCCCTCTCTCTCCCCCTCTCTCTCTCTCCCCCCTTCTCTCCCCCTCTCTCTCCCCCTCTCTCCCCCTCTCTCTCCCCCTCTCTCTCCCCTCTCTCCCCCTCTCTCTCTCCCCTCTCTCTCCCCCTCTCTCCCCCCCTCTCTCCCCCTCTCTCTCTCCCCCTCTCTCTCCCCCTCTCTCTCCCCCTCTCTCTCCCCCTCTCTCTCCCCCTCTCTCTCCCCCTCTCTCCCCCTCTCTCTCCCCCTCTCTCTCCCCCTCTCTCTCCCCCTCTCTCTCCCCTTCTCTCTTCCCCTTCTCTCTCCCCTTCTCTCTCCCCCTCTCTCTCCCCCTTCTCTTCTCCTCTCTCCCCCTCTCTCTCCCCCTCTCTCCCCCTCTCTCTCCCCCTCTCTCCCCCCTCTCTCCCCCCCCTCTCTCCCCCTCTCTCTCCCCCTCTCTCTCCCCCTCTCTCTCCCCCTCTCTCTCTCTCCCCCTCTCTCTCCCCCTCTCTCTCCCCCTCTCTCCCCCCTCTCTCTCCCTCTCTCCCCCTCTCTCTCCCCCTCTCTCCCCCCCCTCTCTCTCCCCCTCTCTCTCCCTCTCTCTCTCCCTCTCTCCCCTTCTCTCCCCCTCTCTCTCCCCCTTCTTCTCTCTCTCTCTCCCCTTCTCTTCTTCTTCTCTCTCCCCTTCTCTTCTTCTCTCTCTCCCCTTCTCTTCTTCTTCTCTCTCCCCCTTCTCCCCCCTACAGGAGACACGTAGGATAACCCAGTTCCATTACATCAACTGGCCAGACCATGACGTCCCCTCGTCCTTTGACTCCATCTTGGATATGATTGGTCTGATGAGAGAGTACCAGGAGCATGATGATGTACCCATCTGTATACACTGCAGGTACACACACACACACTCCGTGAAGCCGTCCATTTAAAGCTAGAAGCAATGGATAGAGTAGTGCAGAAACAATATCACAGGAGACACGGACACACACACACACACACACACACACACCATCACAGGAGACACACACACACACACACCATCACAGGAGACACACACACACACCATCACAGGAGACACACACACACACACACACCATCACAGGAGACACACACACACACACACCATCACAGACACACACACACACACCATCACAGGAGACACACACACACCTACACTGCAGGAAGGGAACCACATGAGGGAGGAGGATGTCTTCCCTGTAACGCACAGCGTTGAGATTGCCTGCAATGACAACAAGCTCAGTCCGATGATGCTCTGACACACCGCCCCAGACCATGACGGACCCTCCAACTCCAAATCGATCCCACTCCAGAGTACAGGCCTCTGTGTAACGCTCATTCCTTCAACAATAAACGCGAAACCGACCATCACCCCTGGTGAGACAAAACCGCGACTTGTCAGTGAAGAGCACTTTTTGCCAGTCCTGTCTGGTCCAGCGACGGTGGGTTTGTGCCCATAGGCGATGTTGTTGCCGGTGATGTCTGGTGAGGACCTGCCTTACAACGTTCCTGGTGTAACTCGGGCAGTTGTTGCCATCCTGTACCTGTCCCACAGGTGTATTGTTCGGATGTACCGATCCTGTGCAGGTGTTGTTACACGTGTTCTGCCACTGCGAGGACGATCAGCTGTCCGTCCTGTCTCTCTGTAGCGCTGTCTTAGGCGTCTCACAGTACGGACATTGCCATGTTTTGCTCTGGCCACATCTGCAGTCTTAATGCCTCCTTGCAGAATGCCTAAGGCACGTTCACGCAGATGAGTAGGGACTCTGGCCACATCTTTCTTTTGGTGTTTTTCAGAGTCTGTAGAAAGGCCTGTTTAGTGTCCTAATTTTTCAGAACTGTGACCTTAATTGCCTACCGTCTGTAAGCTGTTAGTGTCTTAATGACCGTTCCACAGGTGCATGTTCATTAATTGTATGGGAGACAGTGTTTAAACCCTTTAAAATTAAGATCTGTGAAGTTAATTCATAAAAATCCAAATATCTTTGAAAGACAGGGTCCTGGAAAAAGGGACGTTTCTTTTTTTTTGCTGAGTTTATACTGCGAGGGGGAAGTGTTTGATCCCCTGCTGATTTTGTACATTTGCCCACTGACAGTCTATCATTTTAATGGTAGGTTTATATGACAGAAAAACCACAAAAAAGTCCAGAAAAACGCATGTCAAAAATGTTTTAATTGGTTTGTATTTTAATGAGGAAAATAAGTATTTGCAAAACATGACTTAATACTTGGTGGCAAAACCCTTGTTGGCAATCAGAGGTCAGACGTTTCTTGTAGTTGGCCACCAGGTTTGCTCACACCTCAGGAGGGATTTGGTCCCATTCCTCTTTGCAGATCTTCTCCAAGTCATTAATGTTTCGAGGCTGATGTTTGGCAACTCAAACCTTCAGCTCCTCCACAGATGTTCTATGGGGATAAGGTCTGGAGACTGGTGAGGCCACTCCAGGACCATAATGTGCTTCTTCTTGAACCACTCTGTTGTTGCCTTGGCCGTGTGTTTTGGGTCATTGTCATGCTGGAATACCCATCCCAGACCCATTTTCAATGTCCTGGCTGAGGGAAGGAGGTTCTCACCCAAGATTTGACGGTACATGGCCCAGTCCATTGTCCCTTTGATGCGGTGAAGTTGTCCTGTCCCCTTAGCAGAAAAACACCCCCAAACCATAGTGTTTCCACCTCCATGTTTGACGGTGGGGATGGTGTTCTTGGGGTCATAGGCAGCATTCCTCCTCCTCCAAACACGGCAAGTTGAGGTGATGCCAAAGAGCTCCATTTTGGTCTCATCTGACCATAACACTTTCACCCAGTTGTCCTCTGAATCATTCAGATGTTCATTGGCAAACTTCAGACGGGCATGTATAAGTGCTTTCTTGAGCAGGGGGACCTTGCGGGTGCTGCAGGATTTTAGTCCTTCACGGCGTAGTGTGTTACCAATAGTTTTCTTGGTGACTATGGTCCCAGCTGCCTTGAGATCATTGACAAGATCCTCCCATGTAGTTCTGGGCTGATTCCTCACCGTTCTCATGATCATTGCAACTCCACGAGGTGAGATTTTGCATGGAGCCCCAGGCCGAGGGAGATTGACAGGTCTTTTGTGTTCCTTCCATTTGCGAATAATCGCACCAACTGTTGTCACCTTCTCACCAAGCTGCTTGGCGATGGTCTTGTAGCCCATTCCAGCCTTGTGTACGTCTACAATCTTGTCCCTGACATCCTTGGAGAGCTCTTTGGTCTTGGCCATGGTGGAGAGTTTGGAATCTGATTGATTGATTGCTTCTGTGGACAGGTGTCTTTTATACAGGTAACAAACTGAGATTAGGAGCACTCCCTTTAAGAGTGTGCTCCTAATCTCAGTTTGTTACCCGTATAAAAGACACCTGGGAGCCAGAAGTCTTTCTGATTCAGAGGGGGTCAAATACTTATTTCCCTCATTAAAGTACAAATCAATTATAACATTTTTGACATGCGTTTTTCTGGATTTTTTTGTTGTTATTCTGTCTCTCACTGTTCAAATAAACCTACCATTTAAAATTATAGACTGATCATTTCTTTGTCAGTGTGCAAACATACAAAATCAGCAGGGGATCAAATACTTTTCCCCTCTCACTACTGTATACTGTAGCGTAGAACATACACTCTCTGAATGTTAGTCCCGGCTGTAAATCCACCAAGCCTTATGGAAGCTGTGAGATGTCGTCTGTGTGTCTCTAGGCTGTGCTTTCTGTTTCTTTCTGATTGTTGTTGTGTGTTGACAGTGCTGGCTGTGGGAGGACAGGCGCCATCTGTGCTATAGACTACACATGGAATCTACTAAAGGCTGGGGTACGTACAATATGAAACACGCACACACACACTCAAATTGTTGCCATTGCTGTTTCCTGGAGCACAGATAGACCACTGAGTGTATTGTTCTTGTTGGTTTGTAGAAGATTCCAGAAGACTTCAACGTGTTCCGGCTGATTCAGGAGATGAGAACTCAGAGGCATTCTGCTGTTCAGACCAAGGTAATGTGGCGTTCTGCTGTTCAGACCAAGGTAATGTGGCGTTCTGCTGTTCAGACCAAGGTAATGTGGCGTTCTGCTGTTCAGACCCAGGTAATGTGGCGTTCTGCTGTTCAGACCCAGGTAATGTGGCGTTCTGCTGTTCAGACCAAGGTAATGTGGCGTTCTGCTGTTCAGGCCAAGGTAATGTGGCGTTCTGCTGTTCAGGCCAAGGTAATGTGGCGTTCTGCTGTTCAGGCCAAGGTAATGTGGCGTTCTGCTGTTCAGGCCAAGGTAATGTGGTGTTCTGCTGTTCAGGCCAAGGTAATGTGGTGTTCTGCTGTTCAGACCAAGGTAATGTGGCGTTCTGCTGTTCAGACCAAGGTAATGTGGCGTTCAGCTGTTCAGACCAAGGTAATGTGGCGTTCTGCTGTTCAGACCAAGGTTATGTGGCGTTCTGCTGTTCAGACCAAGGTAATGTGGCGTTCTGCTGTTCAGACCAAGGTAATGTGGCGTTCTGCTGTTCAGGCCAAGGTAATGTGGCGTTCTGCTGTTCAGACCAAGGTAATGTGGCGTTCTGCTGTTCAGGCCAAGGTAATGTGGCGTTCTGCTGTTCAGACCAAGGTAATGTGGCGTTCTGCTGTTCAGACCAAGGTAATGTGGCGTTCTGCTGTTCAGACCAAGGTAATGTGGCGTTCTGCTGTTCAGACCAAGGTAATGTGGCGTTCTGCTGTTCAGACCCGGGTAATGTGGCGTTCTGCTGTTCAGACCCGGGTAATGTGGCGTTCTGCTGTTCAGACCAAGGTAATGTGGCGTTCTGCTGTTCAGGCCAAGGTAATGTGGCGTTCTGCTGTTCAGACCAAGGTAATGTGGCGTTCTGCTGTTCAGGCCAAGGTAATGTGGCGTTCTGCTGTTCAGGCCAAGGTAATGTGGCGTTCTGCTGTTCAGACCAAGGTAATGTGGCGTTCTGCTGTTCAGGCCAAGGTAATGTGGCGTTCTGCTGTTCAGGCCAAGGTAATGTGGCGTTCTGCTGTTCAGACCAAGGTAATGTGGCGTTCTGCTGTTCAGACCAAGGTAATGTGGCGTTCTGCTGTTCAGACCAAGGTTATGTGGCGTTCTGCTGTTCAGACCAAGGTAATGTGGCGTTCTGCTGTTCAGACCAAGGTAATGTGGCGTTCTGCTGTTCAGACCAAGGTAATGTGGCGTTCTGCTGTTCAGACCAAGGTAATGTGGCGTTCTGCTGTTCAGACCCAGGTAATGTGGCGTTCTGCTGTTCAGACCAAGGTAATGTGGCGTTCTGCTGTTCAGGCCAAGGTAATGTGGCGTTCTGCTGTTCAGACCAAGGTAATGTGGCGTTCTGCTGTTCAGGCCAAGGTAATGTGGCGTTCTGCTGTTCAGACCAAGGTAATGTGGCGTTCTGCTGTTCAGACCAAGGTAATGTGGCGTTCAGCTGTTCAGACCAAGGTAATGTGGCGTTCTGCTGTTCAGACCAAGGTTATGTGGCGTTCTGCTGTTCAGACCAAGGTTATGTGGCGTTCTGCTGTTCAGACCAAGGTAATGTGGCGTTCTGCTGTTCAGACCAAGGTAATGTGGCGTTCTGCTGTTCAGACCAAGGTAATGTGGCGTTCTGCTGTTCAGACCAAGGTAATGTGGCGTTCTGCTGTTCAGACCAAACCAAGGTAATGTGGCGTTCTGCTGTTCAGGCCAAGGTAATGTGGCGTTCTGCTGTTCAGGCCAAGGTAATGTGGCGTTCTGCTGTTCAGGCCAAGGTAATGTGGCGTTCTGCTGTTCAGACCCAGGTAATGTGGCGTTCTGCTGTTCAGACCAAACCAAGGTAATGTGGCGTTCTGCTGTTCAGGCCAAACCAAGGTAATGTGGCGTTCTGCTGTTCAGGCCAAACCAAGGTAATGTGGCGTTCTGCTGTTCGGGCCAAACCAAGGTAATGTGGCGTTCTGCTGTTCGGGCCAAACCAAGGTAATGTGGCGTTCTGCTGTTCGGGCCAAACCAAGGTAATGTGGCGTTCTGCTGTTCAGGCCAAACCAAGGTAATGTGGCGTTCTGCTGTTCAGGCCAAACCAAGGTAATGTGGCGTTCTGCTGTTCAGGCCAAACCAAGGTAATGTGGCGTTCTGCTGTTCAGACCAAGGTAATGTGGCGTTCTGCTGTTCAGGCCAAACCAAGGTAATGTGGCGTTCTGCTGTTCAGACCAAGGTAATGTGGCGTTCTGCTGTTCAGACCAAGGTAATGTGGCATTCAGCTGTTCAGACCAAGGTAATGTGGCGTTCAGCTGTTCAGACCCAGGTAATGTGGCGTTCTGTGTTGCTGTGTCTGTGTCTCATGGTTTAATAGGTATATAAGTGCTGTCTTCATCGGGTTCTGTGTTGCTGTATAATCCCAGTGGGCATGAGAACGCCGTGGCCCTGCCCGTCTGTGGGGAAGACAGCCTGTGGTTATCTAGATTACCTCACTGACTCCTAGCAAAAACTTGACCTTTTTCAAATGCAGTTTTCTTGTTTCTTGACAAAGAGGTCAATAGGAAAGAATGTTGATTTTCCCTAATTTGTAGCCGTGGTTCAGGGGAATATGGACTGAGTATCTGGGTCTTGTTATGGTTTTAATATGAAGACAAGTACGTGTTCTGTGTTGACTCACTGTCCACTTTCTGTCCCGTCTCTCCCTCCCCTCTCTCCCTCCCCTCTCTCCCTCCCCTCTCTCCCTCCATCCTCTCTCCCTCCATCCTCTCCTCCATCTACTATAGGAACAGTATGAGTTGGTTCACAGAGCCATCTCTCAGCTCTTTGAGAAACAGCTGCAGCTCCTGGAGAGCCCCACCAACTCAGAGATCCATGGTGGCATGGTGAGAACTACCCTAACACTACACTACCCTAATACTACACTACACATCCCCCCCACACACAACACTACAGCTCCTCAGAGCCCCACAATGCCATGGTGAGCATTTTTCTAATCAACATTAGCCTTTTCTACATTACCACACACTCTTACAATACAGCACCACCACGTATAACATTACTGCACCACCACGTATAACATTACTGCACCACCACGTATAACATTACTGCACCACCACGTATAACATTACAGCACCACCACGTATAACATTACAGCACCACCACGTATAACATTACAGCACCACCACGTATAACATTACAGCACCACCACGTATAACATTACAGCACCACCAACATTACACCACCACGTATAACATTACAGCACCACCACGTATAACATTACAGCACCACCACGTATAACATTACAGCACCACCACGTATAACATTACAGCACCACCACGTATAACATTACAGCACCACCACGTATAACATTACAGCACCACCACGTATAACATTACAGCACCACCACGTATAACATTACAGCACCACCACGTATAACATTACATTACTGCACCACCACGTATAACATTACTGCACCACCACGTATAACATTACTGCACCATCACGTATAACATTACATCACTGCACCACCACGTATTACATTACTGCACCACCACGTATAACATTACTGCACCACCACGTATAACATTACAGCACCACCACGTATAACATTACTGCACCACCACGTATAACATTACAGCACCACCACGTATAACATTACAGCACCACCACGTATAACATTACAGCACCACCACGTATAACATTACAGCACCACCACGTATAACATTACAGCACCACCACGTATAACATTACAGCACCACCACGTATAACATTACAGCACCACCACGTATAACATTACAGCACCACCACGTATAACATTACAGCACCACCACGTATAACATTACAGCACCACCACGTATTACATTACTGCACCACCACGTATAACATTACATTACTGCACCACCACGTATAACATTACAGCACCACCACGTATTACATGACTGCACCACCACGTATAACATTACAGCACCACCACGTATAACATTAATTTACTGCACCACCACGTATAACATTACTGCACCACCACGTATAACATTACATTTCTGCACCACCACGTATAACATTACATTACTGCACCACCACGTATAACATTACATTACTGCACCACCACGTATAACATTACTGCACCACCACGTATAACATTACATTACTGCACCACCTCGTATAACATTACTGCACCACCACGTCTAACATTACATTACTGCACCACCTCGTATAACATTACTGCACCACCACGTCTAACATTACATTACAGCACCACCACGTCTAACATTACAGCACCACCACGTCTAACATTACAGCACCACCACGTCTAACATTACAGCACCACCACGTCTAACATTACAGCACCACCACGTCTTACATTACAGCACCACCACGTCTAACATTACAGCACCACCACGTCTAACATTACAGCACCACCACGTCTAACATTACAGCACCACCACGTATAACATTACAGCACCACCACATATAACATTACAGCACCACCACGTCTAACATTACAGCACCACCACGTATAACATTACAGCACCACCACGTATAACATTACAGCACCACCACGTATAACATTACAGCACCACCACGTATAACATTACTGCACCACCACGTATAACATTACAGCACCACCACGTATAACATTACATTACTGCACCACCACGTATTACATTACTGCACCACCACGTATTACATTACTGCACCACCACGTATAACATTACATTACTGCACCACCACGTATAACATTACAGCACCACCACGTATTACATGACTGCACCACCACGTATAACATTACAGCACCACCACGTATAACATTACATTACTGCACCACCACGTATAACATTACAGCACCACCACGTATAACATTACATTACTGCACCACCATGTATAACATTACATTACTGCACCACCACGTATAACATTACAGCACCACCACGTATAACATTACATTACTGCACCACCACGTATAACATTACTGCACCACCACGTATAACATTACATTACTGCACCACCTCGTATAACATTACTGCACCACCACGTCTAACATTACTGCACCACTACGTATAACATTACATTACTGCACCACCTCGTATAACATTACTGCACCACCACGTATAACATTACTGCACCACCACGTATAACATTACAGCACCACCACGTATAACATTACATTACTGCACCGCCACCTATAACATTACATTACTGCACCGCCACGTATAACATTACATTACTGCACCACCACGTATAACATTACAGCACCACCACGTATAACATTACATTACAGCACCACCACGTATAACATTACAGCACCACCACGTATAACATTACAGCACCACCACGTATAACATTACATTACAGCACTGCCACCTATAACATTACATTACTGCACTGCCACCTATAACATTACATTACTGCGCCACCACGTATAACATTACAGCGCCACCACGTATAACATTACAGCACCACCACGTATAACATTACAGCGCCACCACGTATAACATTACAGCGCCACCATGTATAATATTACATTACAGCGCCACCACGTCTAACATTACATTACAGCGCCACCACGTCTAACATTACATTACAGCGCCACCACGTCTAACATTACAGCGCCACCACGTCTAACATTACATTACAGCACCACCACGTCTAACATTACATTACAGCACCACCACGTCTAACATTACATTACAGCACCACCACGTCTAACATTACATTACAGCACCACCACGTCTAACATTACATTACAGCACCACCACGTCTAACATTACATTACAGCACCACCACGTCTAACATTACATTACAGCACCACCACGTCTAACATTACATTACAGCACCACCACGTCTAACATTACATTACAGCACCACCACGTCTAACATTACAGCACCACCACGTATAACATTACAGCACCACCACGTATAACATTACAGCACCACCACGTATAACATTACATTTCTACCTTGCACAACCCCAATACCTCCCAAATACTGGACTTCTCTACCTAGATGGCTTCACCGCTCGATCTAGACACTATTCTGCTTCTTCTTCCCCATCTCACAACAGCCATCACACTCCCTCCCCCACAACACTAAGAAATGGCTGTCTCCTCTGAAGTGCTTCAGGTTCCAAACTCCTTCTCAGAAACAGAACGGCCATGTTGCCCCATTCCCCTCGCTCTCCGCTCTCTGCAATCACTCTCTCCCTCACTAATTCTGTGTCACACACAAACACACTGGACACACACACAAGCCCTCCCTTCCTCACACACACACACACACACACACACACACACACACACACACACACACACACACACACACACACACACACTCTTTCTCCCTATTAAACACACTGTACTTTTTGTCTCCAGGAAATGTTATTAACTCACAACAATAAGAGCTTCTAAACTGATTCACTGAGCAGATGGGCTGGTCAGAGAGTTCTGCAAGCACAGACAGACAGACAGACAGACACATGGCTGTGTTCTAAGAATTTGACTGGCCTCAAGGTGTGGCAGAACTGTCTGTGTTGCTCTCTTCCTGCTATCACAGCAGCCTGTCGAGAGGGAGTCCGGGGAAAGAAGGAATAGAGGGAGGGAGGGAGGGAAAGAAGGAATAGAATGAAGAGGGAGGGAGGGAGAGACCCTACCCATTTGCTTTAATTAGGTCCTCTCTGCCTCTCTTCTTCCCTACAGAACATCTGTCTGGCAGAACACACAGACACACACTTTCACTCTGGCTGGGATTTAATTACTGTATCACACAAACACTGACGACTCTCTCTCACTCACACACACACACACACACAGAGAGGACGTGTGCGAAGCTAAAGAAAGACAGGATGTTACTCCACGATGACGAACAGAGGCCAAGCGAGAGAAAGAAAACTGACTTAGTCACACGATAAATCAAATCAAAATGTATTTGCCACCTGCACCGAATACAACAAGTGTAGATGTTACCGTGAAATGCCGAATACAACAAGTGTAGACTTTACCGTGAAATGCTGAATACAACAAGTGTAGACTTTACCGTGAAATGCCGAATACAACAAGTGTAGACTTTACCGTGAAATGCCGAATACAACAAGTGTAGACTTTACCGTAAAATGCTGAATACAACAAGTGTAGACTTTACTGTGAAATGCCGAATACAACAAGTGTAGACTTTACTGTGAAATGCTGAATACAACAAGTGTAGACTTTACCGTGAAATGCCGAATACAACAAGTGTAGACTTTACCGTGAAATGCCGAATACAACAAGTGTAGACTTTACCGTAAAATGCTGAATACAACAAGTGTAGACTTTACTGTGAAATGCCGAATACAACAAGTGTAGACTTTACCGTAAAATGCCGAATACAACAAGTGTAGACTTTACTGTGAAATGCTGAATACAACAAGTGTAGACTTTACCGTAAAATGCCGAATACAACAAGTGTAGACTTTACCGTAAAATGCAGAATACAACAAGTGTAGACTTTACTGTGAAATGCTGAATACAACAAGTGTAGACTTTACCGTGAAATGCCGAATACAACAAGTGTAGACTTTACCGTAAAGGCTTTCTTACAAGGCTTAACCAACAATACAGTTCAAGAAGAAAATATTTACCAAGTAGGCTAAAATAAAAAGTAACTCGATTAACGAGGCTATATACAGGGGGCACCGGTTTCGGCTCCAAGACCTCTATATACACTGCTCAAAAAAATTATGGGAACACTTAAACAACACAATGTAACTCCAAGTCAATCACACTTCTGTGAAATCAAATTGTCCAGTTAGGAAGCAACACTGACAATAAATTTCACATGCTGTTGTGCAAATGGAATAGACAACAGGTGGAAATTATAGGCAATTAGCAAGACACCTCCTCCTTCTCAGTTCCTATGCTTCCTGGCTGGTGTTTTGGTCACTTTTGAATGCTGGCGGTGCTTTCACTCTAGTGGTAGCATGAGACTGAGTCTACAACCCACACAAGTGGCTCAGGTAGTGCAGCTCATCCAGGATGGAACATCAATGCGAGCTGTGGCAAGAAGGTTTGCTGTGTCTGTCAGCGTAGTGACCAGAGCATGGAGGCGCTACCAGGAGACAGGCCAGTACATCAGGAGACGTGGAGGAGGCCGTAGGAGGGCAACAACCCAGCAGCAGGACCGCTACCTCCGCCTTTGTGCAAGGAGGAGCAGGAGGAGCACTGCCAGAGCCCTGCAAAATGACCTACAGCAGGCCACAAATGTGCATGTGTCTGCTCAAACGGTCAGAAATAGACTCCATGAGGGTGGTATGAGGGCCCGACATCCACAGGTGGGGGTTGTGCTTATAGCCCAACACCGTGCAGGACGTTTGGCATTTGCCAGAGAACACCAAGATTGGCAAATTCGCCACTGGCGCCCTGTGCTCTTCACAGATGAAAGCAGGTTCACACTGAGCACATGTGACAGACGTGACAGAGTCTGGAGACGCTGTGGAGAACGTTCTGCTGCCTGCAACATCCTCCAGCATGACCGGTTTGGCGGTGGGTCAGTCGTGGTTTGGGGTGGCACTTCTTTGGGGGGCCGCACAGCCCTCCATGTGCTCGCCAGAGGTAGCCTGACTGCCATTAGGTACCGAAATGAGATCCTCAGACCCCTTGTGAGACCATATGCTGGTGCGGTTGGCCCTGGGTTCCTCCTAATGCAAGACAATGCTAGACCTCATGTGGCTGGAATGTGTCAGCAGTTCCTGCAAGAGGAAGGCATTGATGCTATGGATTGGCCCGCCCGTTCCCCAGACCTGAATCCAATTGAGCACATCTGGGACATCATGTCTCGCTCCATCCACCAACGCCACATTGCACCACAGACTGTCCAGGAGTTGGCGGATGCTTTAGTCCAGTTCTGGGAGGAGATTCCTCATAAGACCATCCGCCATCTCATCAGGAGCATGCCCAGGCGTTGTAGGGAGGTCATACAGGCACGTGGAGGCCACACACACTACTGAGCCTATCTTTTACTTGTTTTAAGGACATTGCATCAAAGTTGGATCAGCCTGTAGTGTGGTTTTCCACTTTAATTTTGAGTGTCACTCCAAATCCAGACCTCCAATGGGTTGATAAATTTGATTTCCATTGATAATTTTTGCGTGATTTTGTTGTCAGCACATTCAACTATGGAAAGAAAAAAGTATTTAATAAGAATATTTCATTCATTCAAATCTAGGATGTGTTATTTTAGTGTTCCCTTTATTTTTTTGAGCTGTGTGTGTATGTATGTATGTATGTATGTATGTATGTGTGTGTATATACATTTTTGTAATATTGTCAATTGCAACAATACTCAATGAACACTTTTATTTTAACTTAATATAATACATATTATGGGCTTCTGGATGGGTGTTCTTAAGGTGATTCCACAGGTTGGTGGTATGTTTTGATTTAGTCGTTGCTGACCCCATGCTTACATCTTTATCACTAAGACACCTTGCTTCCCCTGGTGCCAATTCCATGTAATAGTCCCACACTGGTGCTCTGCTTTTCTCTGCCATCTGTAAAACACACACACACACACACACACACACACACACACACACACACACACACACACACACACACACACACACACACACACACACACAGCTCTGGAGTGACAATGATACTGAAGAGTCTGCCTAGGAGACAAATACTCTCAACTGTTTGAATAAAAATAGAGTTTAAGTTACCTGTGATGAATGTTGAAAACAAAAACTGTAATTTCTATTCGCAGGAAATCCTATTTTAATAATGGACATGGTGAGAATTGACGACCAAAGTGCGAGTCATAATTCCCATGACACCTTCTAGCAAAATCTGAAAAGCGGTTCCTTCATTCATTTATTCCATAGGATATTTTTAGATTCACTTAAAATAAGGTCTGTGTTTCGTGTAGGCTTACACCACCTTGCCAATGTTATAACTGTGTAGATATCCATAGGACAAGGTAACTCTGATCAATATTGGCTAAATATAAGCGAAGATCTTTTTTTTTTTTTTTTTTTTTTTTTTTTTGTAGAGTGGATTTATGAAAATATGTTGACAAACGTTACCTTATCCTAGTGAGATTTACACGGGTACCAAAACGCAGAGGTGGTTTAAGCACGAAACACAGACCGTATTGGAAGTAGATCAAGACATTCTCTATGGAAGACATGAACAGAGCTGGTTTAAGCACGAAACACAGACCTTATTTGAAGTAGATCAAGACATTCTCTATGGAAGACATGAACGGTAAAATAACGAAGGAACCCCTTTCAAGTTCAGTTATTACAGGAATTATAACGCGTTGACTATTTCTCTCTAAAACATATACCTTTAACTATTCCAAGCCTGCTGCTGCAACAAATGCTTTTACACATAAACACTGTTTAGACACAGACTACCCAGTATAATGTCCCTATTTAGGAACAGAAGACTGGGACAATGGCAGGACCAATAGCCACACACACCACACACACACTGGCACACATGACCTGAGCTGACCTCCTTACCTCATCGTGTTCGATATAGGTTTGGACGCTGCACATACGCCTACTGTTCAGCCAGCCCCTGGGACCATGTATAGGAAACCCCAGTGATGATATGAACAGGGCTGGAAACCATGTTGCCTTGCTGTTATTAGAACCAGTGCAGACCCGAATGATAAACAGTACATTAGCTAAAGTTTTCAATCCCTCTGTTTCTTCTCCTCCTCAGGACGATAGCCCAGAGAAAGCTGGACACCACTCAGACGAGGAGCGATGGGACACACCGCCCCCCAAACCACCCCGCGTACAGTACAGTGACTTCATCACGTATTCAACAACACTGTATATACTCAGCCCTGCTTGGTGTTCAGGTTTGTCATCATCTCAGCCTCTGCTGAGCTTTTGTCCTGCAATGAACCAGGTATGTTTCTAATCTTTGGAATGGGTTGTTTTGGTTCTAAAGGGAGCCAGTCAATAAGACAAAGAAAACAGAAGTTCATGACACCATGAATGGATTTCTAGGGCTATTTCACCTGGTTTTTTTTGCATATTGCCTGAACAAACCTGGGATTTATTTTAGCTAAATATGCACGTTTAAAAATATATACTTCTGTGTATTGATTTTAAGAAAGGCATGTGTTTATGGTTAGGAACACATTGGAGCAACGACAGTCGTTGATTGTTTTTCATCACATCCCCAATGCTAGCTCAGCAACTTACCTACTGGCTTGCTGCATTCTGCGTGTAACAGGCAGTCTCCTCCTTGGAGTGCAGTGACTGAGGCAGGTGTTTCTAGTTAGAGGCGTCTAGGATATCTCAGTTATAACTGTAAAGAATGCAGGACCATGATTGGATTTCTAGGGCTCCCTAGGACCTGTACTCAGTACTGACTCTGTCTAACCTGTAAATCTGGCTCTTTCTGCAGAACCTGTACTTAGTACTGGAGGCTTTTTGGGCTGGTCTAGGACCTGTACTCAGTTGAAAATAAGAATGTGTTCCTTAACTGACTTTTCTGACTAGGACCTTAAATAAAGATGTAAGTATTTTAAATAAACTAAAAATCGGCTCTTTCTGCCCTAGGACCTGTAAGTATGGAGACTCTTTCTGGGCTGGTCTGATTTATGAAACCTGGGCCCTGGAGTCCATCGGCATTCCGTATGTGAGATCGGTCTAGGACCTGTACTCAGTGTGTATTCTGTGTAGGACCTGTAATCATGTCTTTACTGGAACATGACTAGTCCTCATTCTGTTGGCTATGTTTAGCTCTTTCTGGGCTGGTCTAGGACAAGTTAGCTCTTTCTGGCAACAAATGGAGACTTTTAGGACATAAACACTATTTGGACACAGACTACTTTACTGGAGTGTCCCTATTTAGGAACAGAAGACTGTACTCAGACAATGGTCAGGACCAATACTGCTCACACACTAGGACCTGTACTCAGTACACACTGGTCTAGGACCTGTGACCAGAGGTGGACCTGTAGTACTGGACCTCATCTGGTCTAGGACCTGTATAGTACTGGAGACTCTTGGTCTGGTCTAGGACACATACTGCCTCTTTCTGTTCAGCCACTCAGTACCCCTGGGACCATGTACTGGAGGAAGGACCCCAGTGGAGGCTCTGATATGTACTCAGGGAGGCTCTTTCTGGGCTGGTCTAACCTGTATGTACTGGAGGCTCTTTCTGTCTAGGACCTGTAGAACCTTTCTGGGCTGGTCTAGGACCTGTACTCAGTACTGGAGACCTTTCTGGGCTGGTCTAGGACCTGTACTCAGTACTGGAGGCTCTTTCTGGGCTGGTCTTAGTACTGACTTTCTGGGCTGGTCTAAGTACTGGAGACTCTTTCTGGGCTTTAGGACCTGTACTCAGTACTGGATCTTTCTGGTTTAGGACCTTACTCCTGGAGGCTCTTTCAGGACCTGTACTGTACTGGAGACTCTTTCTGGGCTGGTCTAGGACCTGTACTCAGTACTGGAGACTCTTTCTGGGCTGGTCTAGGACCTGTACTCAGTACTGAGGACCTGTACTCAGTACTGGGACACTTTCTGGGCTGGTCTAGGACCTGTACTCAGTACTGGAGGCTCTTTCTGGTCTAGGACCTGTACTCAGTACTGGAGACTCTTTCTGGTCTAGGACCTGTACTCAGTACTGGAGACTCTTTCTGGTCTGGTCTAGGACCTGTACTCAGTACTGGAGACTCTTTCTGGTCTAGGACCTGTACTCAGTACTGGAGACTCTTTCTGGTACTGGTGTACTCAGTACTCTAGGAGACTCTTTCTGCGGTCTAGGACCTGTACTCAGTACTGGATCTTTCAGTCCTGCTGGAGCTCTGTCTCTGTACTCAGTACTGGAGTCTCTTTTCTGGGCTGGTCTAGGACCTGTACTCAGTACTGGAGACTCTTTCTGGGCTGGTCTAGGACCTGTACTCAGTACTGGAGACTCTTTCTGGGCTGGTCTAGGACCTGTACTCAGTACTGGACCTTTCTGTACTCAGTACTGGAGACTCTTTCTGGGCTGGTCTAGGACCTGTACTCAGTACTGTCTTTCTGTGAGGACCTGTACTCAGCGTGACCATCAAACCCTCAGTAATGTTCTATTAGGAGCTCTGTGGTTGTCATCAGCACCATCTAGGTTGTTCTATGTTCTGAGCTTGTGTTCAGATCAATAGACAGGAACAGCTGTGATATTCTGCCCTCACAGATCCCATCATGCCCTACTCATCAACAACATACAGGTACCTGACAAAATAAAGGAAACACTTGAGTAAATGAGGAACACAGAGTATATTGAATGTGTGGTCCGTACAGGTCTGGTTCCTGAGTTAATTAAGCAATTAACATCCCATCATGCTTAGGGTCATGTATAAAAATACCCAGTTGCCCATTGTCTTGGCTACCATGGCTAGAAGAAGAGATCTCAGTGACTTTGAGTCTCAAAGGAGCATGGGGGGGTTAGTGTGTGTGTGTCAGATTTCAACCTAATTTAACATTTATTGTAGATTCTGAAGCAGCGACTGAGACAGCGTTTTCCACCACTATCAACAGAACCCCAAATGATGTAATTTATTGTGGAAGAATGATGTCGCGTCCCTCCAATAGAGTACCAGACACTTGTAGAATCTATGCCAAGGTGCTTTGAAGCTGTTCTGGCTCGTGGTGGCCCAACGCCCTATTAAGACACTTTATGTAAGTGTTTCCTTTATTTTGACAGTTACCTGAAGCTACTGACCGTAACAGAGATCTTCAAGCCACTTGCCTGACTGTGCTCCTAGCCAGCTGACTGTGCTCCTAGCCAGCTGACTGTGCTCCTAGCCAGCTGACTGTGCTCCTAGCCAGCTGACTGTGCTCCTAGCCAGCTGACTGTGCTCCTAGCCTGCTGACTGTAGTCTCTCTGAGAACACACTGACTGTGCTCCTATCCAGCTGACTGTGCTCCTAGCCAGCTGACTGTGCTCCTAGCCAGCTGACTGTAGTCTCTCTGAGAACACACTGACTGTGCTCCTAGCCAGCTGACTGTGCTCCTAGCCAGCTGACTGTAGTCTCTCTGAGAACACACTGACTGTGTCCTATCCAGCTGACTGTGTGTGTCCAGTGACTGTGTCCTGTGCTGACTGTGTCATGTGTGTGTGCTGCTCAGTCATGTGCAGGGCATTAACCTGCGTTTGTCATCATGTGATCTTTATTTGGCACACTGACTCCACATCCTGCTGAAAGTGTGAGATTCAGGAGAAGAGCTGAATGTTCCATCCCCCTGTGGTTACCGTGGTTACCATGTCACCCACTCTAGCAGACAACCTCAGTTTCCTGGAAAGAAAGGCTGGTCGACTGATCTGAGTTCCATTCAGCCAGATTCTAGCAACATCTCTCCTGTCTGAAACACCCTGTTGAGGCCTAGCAACATCTCTCCTGTCTGAAACATCCTGTTGAGGCCTAGCAACATCTCTCCATGTGCTGGGCAAACCTGCCCTTGTCATCATGTGATCTTTAGCAACATCCACATCCTGTCTGAAAGTGTGAGGTTCAGGAGAACTGATCTTCCATCCCCCTCTGAAACACCCTGGTTACCATGTCAACATCTCTCCTGTCAGACAACCTCAGTTTCCTGGAAAGAAAGGCTCTCCTGTCTGAAACCATTCAGCCAGATTCACCCTAGCAAACATCTCTCCTGTCTGAAACACCCTGTTGAGGCCTAGCAACATCTCTCCTGTCTGAAACACCCTGTTGAGGCCTAGCAACATCTCTCCTGTCTGAAACACCCTGTTGAGGCCTAGCAACATCTCTCCTGTCTGAAACACCCCTGTCTCTCCTGTCTGAAACACCCTGTTGAGGCCTAGCAACATCTCTCCTGTCTGAAACACCCTGTTGAGGCCCAACATCTCTCCTGTCTGAAACACCCTGTTGAGGCCTAGCAACATCTCTCCTGTCTGAAACACCCTGTTGAGGCCTAGCAACATCTCTCCTGTCTGAAACACCCTGTTGAGGCCTAGCAACATCTCTCCTGTCTGAAACACCCTGTTGAGGCCTAGCAACATCATCTCCTGTCTGAAACACCCTGTTGAGGCCTAGCAACATCTCTCCTGTCTGAAACACCCTGTTGAGGCCTAGCAACATCTCTCCTGTCTGAAACACCCTGTTGAGGCCTAGCAACATCTCTCCTGTCTGAAACACCCTGTTGAGGCCTAGCAACATCTCTCCTGTCTGAAACACCCTGTTGAGGCCTAGCAACATCTCTCCTGTCTGAAACACCCTGTTGAGGCCTAGCAACATCTCTCCTGTCTGAAACACCCTGTTGAGGCCTAGCAACATCTCTCCTTGGGGAAAGAATAAACAGCCTGGTACATTACAGCCTGTGTCCCAAAAGGCACCCTTTTGTCAAAGGTAGTTCACTATATAGTGAGCCGTTTGGGATGTCACATTGGAGGTCTACCCTGGTATTACCCCTGTGTTCACTGGGTGACTGTGTTGCCCCCTGTGTTCACTGGGTGACTGTGTTGCCCCCTGTGTTCACTGGGTGACTGTGTTGCCCCCTGTGTTCACTGGGTGACTGTGTTGCCCCCTGTGTTCACTGGGTGACTGTGTTGCCCCCTGTGTTCACTGGGTGATCTGCTCTTATGTTCTGATGTATTTCAGGTAGATTACTGTGGTAAATCCATGATATTATGTACGTTTGGAGAAGTTGTTTGATTTAGATGCATGTTGTGCCCCGCTATTGTAGTGTACATTGACGTCTGCCATCTAGTGGTAGAATTTTAGCATAAACTTGAAGTTTGAATTGATATCGCTGTCTTCATTTATCTCTCCCATTTTCTCTCACCCTCCTCCTCTCTCCCTCTCTCCCTCTCCCTCTCTCTCTCTCCCTCTCTCCCTCTCCCTCTCTCTCTCTCCCTCTCTCTCTCTCTGCCTCTCTCTCTCTGCCTCTCTCTCTCTCTCTCTCTCTCTCTCTCTCTCTCTCTCTCTCTCTCTCTCCTCTCTCTCTCTCTCTCTCTCTCTCTCTCTCTCTGCCTCTCTCTCTCTCTCTCTCTCTCTCTGTCTCTCTCTCTGCCTCTCTCCCTCTGTGCCTCTCTCTCTCTCTGCCTCTCTCTCTCTCTGTGCCGCTCTCTCTCTCTCTCCCCCTCTGTGCCTCTCTCTCTCTCAGCAGTCAGTTGGAAGGGGATGTGAAAGAGGAGATCCTTCAGCCTCCAGAGCCTCGTCCGGTTCCTCCCATCCTGACCCCGTCTCCCCCCTCTGCCTTCCCCACCGTCACCAACGTACGTCAGGACAACGACCGCTACCACCCCAAGCCGGTCATCCACGTCCTGGCCTCTGCACAACAACAACAACAACAACAACAGCCACAGAAAGCCCAACAAGCCCAACTGTCCCCCGACCTGAAGGACAACTATAACAAGACATCTTTGGACAGGGTCCCCTCAGGAGGCCCCCCTGCCCAGGCCCCCTCTCCCTCCTCCCCCTCCCCAGTGGATGGACCAGTGCGTCTGGACAGGGTCCCCTCAGAAGGCCCCTCTCCCTCCTCCCCCTCCCCAGTGGATGGGCCAGTGCGTCTGGAGAGGAAGCTGAGTATTGAGATACAGAAGGTTCCGTTACAGGAGGGTCCTAAGAGCTTCGATGGGAACAGCAGGCTGCAAAGATCCCTTGCCTTCAAGGCCCGCTCCAACACCTCCAGTTCCTCTCTTTCTGAGGACTCAGGGGCCGACGGGGGGCCCCCCAACATGACACACCAGGGCGCCTTCGGACCCCTCCCCTCCCGCCCCAACCACCTGCCCCTTAAGGGGGAGAAGGGGGGTCAGGCAGGCTGGATCAGCCCGGAGAAAGCCCCCACACCCCCAGCCCTGGTGGCTGGGTCAGAGAGCCCCCCCACCTCCAATCTGACCTCTTCCCAGCCCCTCTCCTCCACCTCCACCCCTGTCAGGACTGCTCTGAGCTTCACCAATCCTCTGCACTCAGACTTCCCTGATGTGAAGGGAGATGGAGGAGGGGAGGGTTCCAGACCCTCCTGGTCCTCCAAGGCTACGGCCACGGTTACGGCGGCCCATGGCGAACACCTGCCCAGGAAGGTGTCGACCGTGTCCATCGCCGAGCAACGGTCGCCGGCGGAAACGGCATCAAGTACGTGGTTACGTTAGAGCTTTTACTAACTAACCTACTTCCCTAACTCTGTTGGGCTGTGGTACTACTGACTAAAACAGACTAGAGACCAGACACAGGGACAGAAGATGGGCTGGGAGTGGGGGTCAGAGCTGGGTTCAAACACTATTTGAAATCATTCCAAATACCTTATCTGTGCTTGACAGAGCTTGCCTGGGGGCAATGGATCAATTTACATCTCCAGGAAGACTAAAGCAAACGCTGAAAGTATGTTAAAGATTTCAAATAGTATTTGAACCCAGGTGGTCTGGCTGGGGTCCTATTATAAGGGCTGACTAAGGGTCAGTGGTTGTTGTGGTCAGCTGTAGGGTGGAGTAGCAGCTGACAGGCAGATCTAGGGTCAGTTTGTGGAGAGCTGGAGTCTACGTCCGTGGCCAGAGGGCACTGGCAGGCCACACTGTAATGACAGGCTGTCTAGACACACACACACACACACACAAGGTATGTAGACCACAGATCTACATAAACACACAGCACTGCGAGGGACAATGTAGACTGACCAGTCCAAGTGACAGTTTCAGACCACTGGCTTGCAATATAGACTAATTATATACACACAGACTTGCTTATGTAGAGAATTAACATTTTAATTATGTATAAAACAGATACTGTTTGGATACATTGAATAGATTGTTATAAAACGTGTTAGACCATGGAACTAAATGATCGTCTTGTCACCCCACCCCCAATGATCGTCTTGTAACCCCCCCAAAAAAAAGTGTCAATAAACTGAATTATTTCTGTATTGTTTCTTCCAACTCTGACCTGCTATCATCACTCATTTTCTTAACTACAGTAAATACGTAATCTGCTATTTTACCATGGTAACCCAGTCCTAGTCCGCTGTAGGATGAGGACAAGACACACACACACACACACACATAATGGTGTCTCACTGGAGCTAATAAACTGACCACGGCACGATAGTGTCACACCACACTGTCCATGTTATTAGATGGTGTCTCGATCCACATTTCATCTGCTCCAGCAGGCCTTGGTTTAGGGTTTAGGCTGTAGACTCCAGCAGGCCTTGGATTAGGGTTTAGGCTGTAGACTCCAGCAGGCCTTGGATTAGGGTTTAGGCTGTAGACTCCAGCAGGCCTTGGTTTAGGGTTTAGGCTGTAGACTCCAGCAGGCCTTGGCTTAGGGTTTAGGCTGTAGACTCCAGCAGGCCTTGGATTCGGGTTTAGGCTGTAGACTCCAGCAGGCCTTGGCTTAGGGTTTAGGCTGTAGACTCCAGCAGGCCTTGGTTTAGGGTTTAGGCTGTAGACTCCAGGCTCAGGTTGGAGTTACCATAGTATTCTGTGACAGTGAAGGGACAGAACAGGACGGTGCAGGATGCTGAGTGGGTCTATGTAAAGATGGTGGGGTTTTGTCTATGGGTTGTGTGGGAGGAAACCGCTTATGGTAAGTCTTAACATGAGAGGGGTAATGTAACTCTTAGGTGGGATTAGGGTTTAGGGTAATGTAACTCTTAGGTGGGATTATGTGGAGAGGGGTAATGTAACTCTTAGGTGGGGTTATGTAGAGAGGGGCCTTGTAACTCTTAGGTGGGGTTATGTGAGAGGGGTAATGCAACTCTTAGGTGGGGTTATGTGGAGAGGGGTAATGTAACTCTTAGGTGGGGTTATGTAGAGAGGGGTAATGTAACACTTAGGTGGGGTTGGTTAGGGTAATGTAACTCTTAGGTGGGGTTATGTAGAGGGTAATGTAACTCTTGGTGGGGTTCTGTTGAGGGCCTTGGCTTAGGGTTAATGTAACTCCAGTGGGGTTCTGTTGAGGGGTAATGTAACTAGGGGTTATGTTTAATGTAACTCTTAGGTGGGGTTAAACATCTGTCATGACTAATGTAACTCTTAGGCCTGGGGTTATGTGGAGGGGGGGGTAATGTAACTCAGCAGGTGGGGTTATGTTTAGGCTGGGTAATCCAACAGGCTTAGGTGGGGTTATGTTAGGGTAATGTAACTCTTAGGTGGGGTTATGTCCCAGAGGGTAATGTAACTCCAGCAGGTGGGCTTATGTGGGACAGGGTTTAATGTAACTCCAGGTGGGGCCTATGTTTCAGACAGGGGCTGTAACTCCAGGTGGGGTTGTTGAGTTAATGTAACTCTTGCTAGGTGACAGTGAAGGGACATGTAACTAGGTGGGGTTATGTTGAAGGGTAATGTAACTCTTAGGGGTTATCAGACAGAGAGGGGATGTAACTAGTGGGGTTATGTAAAGATGGTGGGGTTTATGTTGTCTATGGGTAATGTAACTAGGTGGGGTTATGTTGAGAGGGGTAATGTAACTCTTAGGTGGGGTTATGTTGAGAGGGGTAATGTAACTCTTAGGTGGGGTTATGTGGAGAGGGGTAATGTAACTCTTAGGTGGGGTTATGTGGAGGGTGTATGTAACTCTTGGGTGGGGTTAGACAGGAGAATGTAACTCTTAGGTGGGGTTATGTAGAGAGGGGAATGTAACTCTTAGGTGGGGTTCTGTTGAGAGGGTAATGTAACTAGGTGGGGTTCTGTTGAGGGGTAATGTAACTAGGTGGGGTTCTGTTGAAGGGTAATGTAACTAGGTGGGGTTCTGTTGAAGGGTAATGTAAGACTTGTCAGTCTGTTATTGGATGTTTTGTTGACTGTGTGAAATGTTCTGAGTGTGAGATGAGTAAACATCTGATCATGTGTGTCTACGGGTGCTGCTGTTCACGTCTCTGAGCTCATGGCATGTGGTGCTTTCTGCCCATCCGTGCTTGGTGGGGGAGGTGTCTGCCTGCATGTCAGCCCATTGGAAGTGGGCCATTAGCGGTGCTCTGTGGGCCAAAGCATGGATTAATCTAGCATCTGTCTGTGGTGCAAACAGGGCTGGTGTTCTGCTGCCCCACGACTGAGCTGGTTCTCAATGTAGGTTATATCCCAATCGGCTCCCTATATAGTGAACTACCTTTGACAAAAGGGTGCCTTTTGGGACACAGGCTGTAATGTACCAGGCTGTTTATTCTTTCCCCAAGGAGAGATGTTGCTAGGCCTCAACAGGGTGTTTCAGACAGGAGAGATGTTGCTAGGCCTCAACAGGGTGTTTCAGACAGGAGAGATGTTGCTGGGCCTCAACAGGGCGTTTCAGACAGGAGAGATGTTGCTGGGCCTCAACAGGGTGTTTCAGACAGGAGAGATGTTGCTAGGCCTCAACAGGGTGTTTCAGACAGGAGAGATGTTGCTAGGCCTCAACAGGGTGTTTCAGACAGGAGAGAGATGTTGCTCCTCAACAGGGTGTTTCAGACAGGAGAGATGTTGCTAGGCCTCAACAGGGTGTTTCAGACAGGAGAGATGTTGCTAGGCCTCAACAGGGTGTTTCAGACAGGAGAGATGTTGCTAGGCCTCAACAGGGTGTTTCAGACAGGAGAGATGTTGCTAGGCCTCAACAGGGTGTTTCAGACAGGAGAGATGTTGCTAGGCCTCAACAGGGTGTTTCAGACAGGAGAGATGTTGCTAGGCCTCAACAGGGTGTTTCAGACAGGAGAGATGTTGCTAGGCCTCAACAGGGTGTTTCAGACAGGAGAGATGTTGCTAGGCCTCAACAGGGTGTTTCAGACAGGAGAGATGTTGCTAGGCCTCAACAGGGTGTTTCAGATAGGAGAGATGTTGCTCGGCCTCAACAGGGTGTTTCAGACAGGAGAGATGTTGCTAGGCCTCAACAGGGTGTTTCAGACAGGAGAGATGTTGCTAGGCCTCAACAGGGTGTTTCAGACAGGAGAGATGTTGCTAGGCCTCAACAGGGTGTTTCAGACAGGAGAGATGTTGCTAGGCCTCAACAGGGTGTTTCAGACAGGAGAGGAGACGCTAGGCCTCAACAGGGTGTTTCAGACAGGAGAGGAGACTAGACACGCTAGAATAGCCATTTGAGCATCCGTGCATAATCGCAGACTCCTAGACAGGAAATAAAGGTGGTTATGGATGCACAAATGGCTCTGCTGGCAGGCGAGTGGTGTGGATAACCTGAAGCTAAGCTACAGACTACAGCTCAATGTGTTTTAACAATGAACAATGTCTCCTGGAACCTTTTTCTGCTTGTGTTTCCCTCTGCCCTTTGCCAGACAGAGTAGTGTTAGGCTGGTTCTGAGTGAGGAAGCAAACAGTGTCTGGGAGGATAGTTGATGTGGAAAGACTCCTCAGTGGAGATGGAAGGATGGAGATAGTGGGGAAGGGATGGAGGGGGGGGGAAGGGATGGAGATGGAGTGGGGAAGGGATGGGGGAGGGGGAAGGGATGGAGGGGGTGGAGGGGGGGGAGGGATGGAGGGGGGGGGAAGGGATGGAAGGGGGGGGGGGAAGGGATGGATGGGGAAGGGATGGAGGGGGAAGAAGGGGGGGATGGGATGGATGGAGGGGGGAAGGGATGGAGGGGGGAAGGGATGGAGGGGGGATGGATGGGGAAGGGATGGAGAGGAAGGGATGGAGATAGTGGGAAGAAGGGATGGAGGGGGGGGATGGATGGGGAAGAAGGATGGAGGGGGGGGGAAGGGATGGGGAAGGGATGGAGGGGGGAGAAGGGGATGGAGGGGGGAGGGGTGGATGGGGGGGAAGGGATGGAGATTGTGGGGAAGGGATGGAGGGGGGATGGAGGGGGGATGGAGGGGGATGGAGAGGAAGGGATGGAGATAGTGGGGAAGGGATGGAGGGGGGAAGGGATGGATGGGGAAGAAAGGATGGAGGGGGAGAGGAAGGGATGGATGGGGGGGAAGAAAGGATGGAGAGGATGAGGAAGGGATGGAGAGGAGAGGAAGGGATGGAGAGGAGAGGAAGGGATGGAGAGGAGAGGAAGGGATGGAGGGGAGGGAAGGGATGGAGAGGAGAGGAAGGGATGGAGAGGAGAGGAAGGGATGGAGAGGAGGGGAAGGGATGGAGAGTGCTATGAGCATGTGAGAGGTCAGGCTTGGATGAGTTGAGGCAGACTGAGCAGGCAACGTGTGTGTGTGTGTGTCCGAGAGCTGGCTAGTGGTCAAGCACCAGTGGGCCCTGGAAAGGGGATTGGTGGGTGGCTGGGATAGATTTGTGGGGCAGTGCATGTGTACCAACCAGCCGTGTGCACGGGTGTAAAGCCTCCTATACTGCCACGCTACACACAATGGCCTGACAATCACTTAACTGCCCGGAGATGGGATTTTGATCAAAGGCAGCTGATGGGAATCGAGCGATATCCTAATCATGATCTCAAAATCACCTGATCTCTGATTGTATGATCTCTTCGCTTGTGATTGAAACAGCTGTGATTTGATGGAAATGATTGAATGGTTTGGTGTTGATTTTGGCTCTGCTTGGCTTTGTGGCGTGTTGTCTTGGGGTGGTTATGGCTCTGAATCTGGGAGGATGTCTTCTGAGCTTGTCTCTCTGGCTGCATCTGAAATGGTACCTTTGTCTTTACACTGCACTACTTCCCCTAGGGCTCTGGCTAAAAGTAGTGCACTACTTCCCCTAGGGCTCTGGCTAAAAGTAGTGCACTACTTCACCTAGGGCTCTGGCTAAAAGTAGTGCACTACTTTACCTAGAGCTCTGGCTAAAAGTAGTGCACTACTTCACCTTGGGCTCTGGCTAAAAGTAGTGCACTACTTCACCTTGGGCTCTGGCTAAAAGTAGTGCACTACTTCACCTACTTCACCTTGGGCTCTGGCTAAAAGTAGTGCACTACTTCACCTTGGGCTCTGGTAGTGCACTACTTCACCTAGGCTCTGGCTAAAAGTAGTGCACTACTTCACCTAGGGCTCTGGCTAAAAGTAGTGCACTAATTCACCTAGGGCTCTGGCTAAAAGTAGTGCACTACTTCACCTAGGGCTCTGGCTAAAAGTAGTGCACTACTTCACCTTGGGCTCTGGCTAAAAGTAGTGCACTACTTCACCTAGGGCTCTGGCTAAAAGTAGTGCACTAATTCACCTAGGGCTCTGGCTAAAAGTAGTGCACTACTTCACCTAGGGCTCTGGCTAAAAGTAGTGCACTACTTCACCTTGGGCTCTGGCTAAAAGTAGTGTACTTAATCATTAGGAATAGGGCACCATTTCAGATGTTCCTGTTTATCGCTGTCGTTTGATTGTTGATTGGCCGTCAATTTGACCTTTGACCCCTGGTAATAACCCCTGCTGTACTCTGACCTCTGACCCAGACAGCGACCAGAGTGAAGATTCCCCTCCCCCTCTACCTGAGAGAACCCCAGAGTCCTTCATTTTGGCCACAGGTGTGTTTTAACGGTGCGAGACAGGGATCATCTTGATCTCCCAGTCTTGGTCTCATACATCAGGAATGGTGAGCTGTAGTAAGATGTCTGGCATCATGAGACGACAGACAAGGGAGGGTCTGCAATTTCCAACATCCTGGAGTGCCAATGTGTTGCAGGCTTTTGTTCTATCCCAACTGTACGTTAACACATCTGATTTAAAATTATCAACTAATCATAGTCTCCTATTTAAATTGTGAAAAGGGGAATTGAGTGTGTTAGAGCTGGGCTGGAACAAAAACCTGCACCTTCGGGCATTCTTCAGCCCTCCATGACTGGCTCCACCCCTTGGTCTGCCCGCTATCTTCTGCTGCAGTGTGGTGGCTTGACACAAGAGGGCGCCAGAAACAAGTCTGCAGACCTTGAACATGGATAGTTTTGCCGCCTTCTCAGTCATCTCAGCTTCAGAACTCTTCCAGATGACTTTTGTTATGACTGTTGTTGATGAAAGAGCACGGAAATTAAATGACCAGCTTTTTAGTTAAGTCAACTCTGATTCTCTGCAGTATTTATCCAGTCTGTAAGCCAGACACCACCATATGAAGGGGGGGGGGGGCTCCCGAGTGGCTCAGCGGTCTAAGGCACTGCATCTCAGTGCTAGAGGCGTCACTACAGACCCAGGTTCGATTCCCGGCTGTATCACAACCGGCCGTGATTGGGAGTTCTATCGGGCGGCGCACAATTGGCCAAGCGTCGTCCGGGTTAGGGTTTGGCCGGGGTAAATAAAAATTTGCTCTTAACGGACTTGCCTGGTTAAATTAAGATAAAAAAAAAAAAGCCTTAAAGTTGCCCAAAATAACTCCTTAGTGTTCCAACTCCTTAGTGTTCCAACTCCTTAGTGTTACAACTCCTTAGTGTTACAACTCCTTAGTGTTACAACTCCTTAGTGTTACAACATCACACCAACTGATTGGCTGCCTTAGTGTTACAACATCACACCACTCAACTTCTATTAGGGACGTACAGAGGGCCAGGAGGTTTTCATCACCATGTGACCAGACCAGGAAGTACTTCAGGCCCCAGGTATAGTCTAGAAGAACAACGAGGGCCCTGAGTTGTAACAGATCCGCTCAGATGGTTCTGAAATACTCCTGGTCCTACGTCTATCCCCAGCAGCAGTACCTGACTGACATTGATACTATGGTGATGTCATTAGGCCCAAGGCCTCATTTTTATTTTTTATTTTACCTTTATTTAACTAGGCAAGTCAGTTAAGAACAAATTCTTATTTTCAATGACGGCCTAGGAACAGTGGGTTAACTGCCTGTTCAGGGGCAGAACGACAGATTTGTACCTTGTCAGCTCAGGGATTTGAACTTGCAACCTTCTGGTTACTAGTCCAATGCTCTAGCCACGAGGCAGCCCTGCCACCCCAATGATGTCATTAGGCCCAAGGGCAGACGTTGCAGGACCGCCAGATAATTAATTCTAGAGGTCATTAGAAGCAGAGTCCAACTGGGTCCAGCTCTGAGGGGTTAATGCTTATGGGCGTTTCCCCAGCTACAACTTGTCATCATAGCTGCGTTATTGTTACCACAGGCAGCAGGGCTATTGCCTGGTTCTCAATGCAAGTTTGTTTTTGTTTGTTGATGATAATGCAGTGCCACAATTACCAAGGTGGCACAAATATTGTTGATCAAATTAGCTTCTCAGTTGGTTAAGGATCTTTTTGTGCCAGCAGGGCTATGTCAAATAACCCCGCTCCGCTCAAACCAGAGTCCCACCCCTCACTGTCCGCTGATGGTTCCTCTCTGAATCCCCCTCCTCGTTCAACTGTTATGAACCCCTTGCCTGCAGGGCAGCCCCAGCCCTGTGCTGCTGTGAAGGGAGGGAGGATGGAGGGAGCGAGACGGGGATGGAGGACAGAGTTAACGTTCTCTGGAATGAACATGCTCTCATTAGATTGTGTGTAGATGTGCGGTGTGTGTTCATGACATTTATCAAATGAGAGTTTATTAGTCACATGCACACGGTCCAGTGACACTCTTCAGCTCCAAACTCCAACATGCAGGTCAAAGTTAATATAACAATAATATAAAATAAAATACTAGAATATAAAAAGATCACAAGACGGCATATATACGTTTACAACTAGTGTTACGTTTACAACTCGTCTTAAACACACAGTGAAGACAGGAAGGGCAGGGTCAACCAATAAGTGCTGAGGAGACAGACGGGGGTTGGTCGACAGAACAGTCGAAGTTGGAGCTTAAATGACCTCCAGCATGTAAGAACAGCTACAATGGAATGGATGAGGAAGTCAGTGGTACATAAAGGCTGTTGAAAAGAGACGTCTCGTGGCCAGACATGACAGACATGCTCTTGTGTCCGCAGCCTAGAAGCCTGGCACTTTGAGGCTACCAAATATATAGAGCTACAGTGTCTCTATGGAAGTCTCTCTCTTGTCTTTTTACTTTCTCTCTCTCTTTCTCTCTCTGTCCATCTCCAGACCCATCAGAGTTGAAGGCACCAGGACCATCAGACTGGAGTATCTCGGAGGACCAGTCAGTAAAAGGAGCAGGTTTTCCTCAGGTGAACACCATTCTCACCAGCTTTGTAGAAACAAACCTCTAGACGTCTGTTCTCCAGTCCTGCTTCTGGGGACCCACGGGGTGTGCAGGGTTTTGTTCCAGCCCAGTACTAACAGACCTGATTCAAGTCATTAAGGGCTTGATGATGGGTTGAGGTGTGTTGGTTCTAGACAGGAACAACTGCTTTCAGCTGCTTTATATGTTCCGTTGAGATACGTCCTCCGTCTCTCTCCTCCGTCTCTCTCCTCCGTCTCTCTCCTCCGTCTCTCTCCTCCGTCATCTCTTCTTCAGCCCTGTTATTAATCTGTGTCCTCCATCTCTCCCTCCATCATCTCTTCTTCAGCCCTGTTATTAATCTGTGTCCTCCATCTCTCTCCCCTGTCTCTCTCCTCCATCCTCTCCTCCATCTCTTTCTCAGCCCTGTTATTAATCTGTGTCCTCCATCTCTCTCTCCATCATCTCTTCAGCCCTGTTATTAATCTGTGTCCTCCATCTCTCTCCTCCATCTCTCTCAGCCCTGTTATTAATCTGTGTCCTCCATCTCTCTCCTCCATCATCTCTTCTTCAGCCCTGTTATTAATCTGTGTCCTCCGTCTCTCCTCCATCATCTCTTCTTCAGCCCTGTTATTAATCTGTGTCCTCCATCTCTCTCCTCCATCTCTTCTTCAGCCCTGTTATTAATCTGTGTCCTCCATCTCTCTCCTCCATCATCTTCAGCCCTGTTATTAATCTGTGTCCTCCATCTCTCTCCTCCATCTCTTTCAGCCCTGTTATTAATCTGTGTCCTCCATCTCTCTCCTCCATCATCTCTTCTTCAGCCCTGTTATTAATCTGTGTCCTCCATCTCTCTCCTCCATCATCTCTTCTTCAGCCCTGTTATTAATCTGTGTCCTCCATCTCTCTCCTCCATCTCTTCTTCAGCCCTGTTATTAATCTGTGTCCTCCATCTCTCTCCTCCATCTCTTCAGCCCTGTTATTAATCTGTGTCCTCCGTCTCTCTCCTCCATCATCTCTTCAGCCCTGTTATTAATCTGTGTCCTCCATCTCTCTCCTCCATCATCTCTCTCCTCCATCATCTCTTCAGCCCTGTTATTAATCTGTGTCCTCCATCTCTCTCCTCCATCATCTCTTCAGCCCTGTTATTAATCTGTGTCCTCCATCTCTCTCCTCCATCATCTTCAGCCCTGTTATTAATCTGTGTCCTCCATCTCTCTCCTCCATCATCTCTTCTTCAGCCCTGTTATTAATCTGTGTCCTCCATCTCTCTCCTCCATCATCTCTTCTTCAGCCCTGTTATTAATCTGTGTCCTCCATCTCTCTCCTCCATCTCTTCTTCAGCCCTCCCTCCATCTCTCTCCTCCATCTCTTCTTCAGCCCTGTTATTAATCTGTGTCCTCCATCTCTCTCCTCCATCTCTTCTTCTGTTATTAATCTGTGTCCTCCATCTCTCTCCTCCATCTCTTCTTCAGCCCTGTTATTAATCTGTGTCCTCCATCTCTCTCCTCCATCCATCTCTTCAGCCCTGTTATTAATCTGTGTCCTCCATCTCTCTCCTCCATCTCTTCTTCAGCCCTGTTATTAATCTGTGTCCTCCATCTCTCTCCTCCATCTCTTTCAGCCCTGTTATTAATCTGTGTCCTCCATCTCTCTCCTCCATCTCTTTCTTCAGCCCTGTTATTAATCTGTGTCCTCCGTCTCTCTCCTCCATCTCTTCAGCCCTGTTATTAATCTGTGTCCTCCATCTCTCTCCTCCATCTCTTCTTCAGCCCTGTTATTAATCTGTGTCCTCCATCTCTCTCCTCCATCTCTTCTTCAGCCCTGTTATTAATCTGTGTCCTCCGTCTCTCCTCCATCATCTCTCCTCCATCTCTTCAGCCCTGTTATTAATCTGTGTCCTCCGTCTCTCTCCTCCATCTCTTCAGCCCTGTTATTAATCTGTGTCCTCCGTCTCTCCTCCATCATCTCTTCAGCCCTGTTATTAACCTGTGTCCTCCGTCTCTCTCCTCCATCTCTTCAGCCCTGTTATTAATCTGTGTCCTCCATCTCTCTCCTCCATCTCTTCTTCAGCCCTGTTATTAATCTGTGTCCTCCGTCTCTCTCCTCCATCTCTTCTTCAGCCCTGTTATTAATCTGTGTCCTCCATCTCTCTCCTCCTCCATCTCTTCAGCCCTGTTATTAACCTGTGTCCTCCATCTCTCTCCTCCATCTCTTCAGCCCTGTTATTAATCTGTGTCCTCCATCTCTCTCCTCCATCATCTCTTCTTCAGCCCTGTTATTAATCTGTGTCCTCCATCTCTCTCCTCCATCTCTTCTTCAGCCCTGTTATTAATCTGTGTCCTCCGTCTCTCTCCTCCATCTCTTCTTCAGTCCTGTTATTAATCTGTGTCCTCCGTCTCTCTCCTCCATCATCTCTTCTTCAGTCCTGTTATTAATCTGTGTCCTCCGTCTCTCTCCTCCATCTCTTCTTCAGCCCTGTTATTAATCTGTGTCCTCCGTCTCTCTCCTCCATCATCTCTTCAGCCCTGTTATTAATCTGTGTCCTCCGTCTCTCCTCCATCATCTCTTCTTCAGCCCTGTTATTAACCTGTGTCCTCCGTCTCTCTCCTCCATCATCTCTTCTTCAGCCCTGTTATTAATCTGTGTCCTCCGTCTCTCCTCCATCATCTCTTCTTCAGCCCTGTTATTAATCTGTGTCCTCCGTCTCTCTCCTCCATCTCTTCTTCAGCCCTGTTATTAATCTGTGTCCTCCGTCTCTCTCCTCCATCATCTCTTCTTCAGCCCTGTTATTAATCTGTGTCCTCCGTCTCTCCTCCATCATCTCTTCTTCAGCCCTGTTATTAACCTGTGTCCTCCGTCTCTCTCCTCCATCATCTCTTCAGCCCTGTTATTAATCTGTGTCCTCCGTCTCTCTCCTCCATCATCTCTTCTTCAGCCCTGTTATTAACCTGTGTCCTCCGTCTCTCTCCTCCATCTCTTCTTCAGCCCTGTTATTAATCTGTGTCCTCCATCTCTCTCCTCCATCTCTTCTTCAGCCCTGTTATTAATCTGTGTCCTCCGTCTCTCTCCTCCATCATCTCTTCTTCAGCCCTGTTATTAATCTGTGTCCTCCGTCTCTCTCCTCCATCATCTCCTCTTCAGCCCTGTTATTAATCTGTGTCCTCCGTCTCTCTCCTCCATCATCTCCTCTTCAGCCCTGTTATTAATCTGTGTCCTCCATCTCTCTCCTCCATCTCTTCTTCAGCCCTGTTATTAATCTGTGTCCTCCGTCTCTCTCCTCCATCTCTTCAGCCCTGTTATTAATCTGTGTCCTCCGTCTCTCTCCTCCATCTCTTCAGCCCTGTTATTAATCTCTCTCCTCCATCTCTTCTTCAGCCCTGTTATTAATCTGTGTCCTCCGTCTCTCTCCTCCATCTCTTCAGCCCTGTTATTAATCTCTCTCCTCCATCTCTTCTTCAGCCCTGTTATTAATCTGTGTCCTCCGTCTCTCTCCTCCATCTCTTCAGCCCTGTTATTAATCTGTGTCCTCCATCTCTCTCCTCCATCTCTTCAGCCCTGTTATTAATCTGTGTCCTCCATCTCTCTCCTCCATCTCTTCAGCCCTGTTATTAATCTGTGTCCTCCATCTCTCTCCTCCATCTCTTCAGCCCTGTTATTAATCTGTCCTCCATCTCTCTCCTCCATCTCTTCAGCCCTGTTATTAATCTGTCCTCTGTCTCTCTTCACAGGAGCAGAGGAGTACACAGGCACAGACAGCAGAGAGAGGTAGGTGGCTCATCTCTTCAGTGTTTAGGCTAAATGATTGGCTGCCCATGCTGCCTCTGATGGCTTGAGGGGGGGGGTCTCATTACCCAACATAAGCCCTAGGATGCATCCCAAATGGAACCCTATTCCCTATATAGTGCATGGGTCCTGGTCCTGAGTAGTGCACTATGAAGGGGATAGAGTGCCATTTGGGCCTCAGTCAGTCTCAGATGTGGTTTTGTCCCTCCCTCTCAGATGGGTGATTAGGAGAGCGCAGGGGTTTGGCTGTAAAACATCAAATCAAATTTTATTTGTCACATTTGCCGAATACAACAGGTGTATAACAGTGAAATGCTTACTTACGAGCCCCGAAACAACAATGCAGTTTCAAACACATACGGAGGAGAATAAGAGAGAAAAGTAACAAGTAATTAAAGAGCAGCAGTGAAATAACAATGGCGAGACTATATACAACCGGTAAGAGTCAATGTGGAGACTATATACAGGGGACCGGTACAGAGTCAATGTGGAACTATATACAGGGGTACCGGTACAGAGTCGATGTGGAGACTATATACAGGGGGTACCGGTACAGAGTCGATGTGGAGACTATATACAGGGGTACCGGTACAGAGTCAATGTGGAGACTATATACAGGGGTACCGGTACAGAGTCGATGTGGAGACTATATACAGGGGGTACCGGTACAGAGTCGATGTGGAGACTATATACAGGGGTACCGGTACAGAGTCAATGTGGTGGCTATATACAGGGGGTACCGGTACAGAGTCGATGTGGAGACTATATACAGGGGGTACCGGTACAGAGTCAATGTGGAGACTATATACAGGGGTACCGGTACAGAGTCAATGTGGAGACTATATACAGGGGGTACCGGTACAGAGTCGATGAGACTATATACAGGGGGTATCAATGTGGAGGCTATATACAGGGGTACCGGTACAGAGTCAATGTGGAGACTATATACAGGGGGTACCGGTAGTATATACAGGGGTATGTGGTGGAGACTATATACAGGGGTACCGGTACCGAGTCGATGTGGAGACTATATACAGGGGGGTACCGAGGCGTCAATGTGGAGACTATATACAGGGGTACCGGTACAGAGTCAATGTGGAGACTATATACAGGGGTACCGGTACAGAGTCGATGTGGAGACTATATACAGGGGTACCGGTACAGTCAAGACTATATACAGGGGTACCGGTACAGAGTCGATGTGGAGACTATATACAGGGGTACCGGTACAGAGTCGATGTGGAGACTATATACAGGGGGTACCGGTACAGAGTCAATGTGGAGGCTAGACTATACAGGGGGTACCGGTACCGGTGGAGACTATATGCAGTCGATGTGGAGACTATATACAGGGGGTACCGGTACAGAGTCGATGTGGAGACTATATGCAGGGGGTACCGGTACAGAGTCGATGTGGAGTATATGCGGGGGCACCGGTTTGTGTGGAGACTATATACATGGGCACAGAGTCGAGTTTGTTGAAATGTACATGCATAGATGACAACAGAGTAGCAGTGGTGTAAAGAGGGGGAGGGGGGCAATGCCAATTGTCTGGGTGGCTTTTTGACTAGATGTTCAGGAGTATTATGGCTTGGGGGTAGAAGCTGTTTAGAAGCCTCTTGGGCCTAGACTTGGCGCTCCGGTACCGCTTGCCGTGTGGTAGCAGAAAGAACAGTCTATGACTTGGGTGGCTGGAGTCTTTGACAATGTTTAGGGCCTTCCTCTGACATGATATATCGGTCCTGGGTGGCAGGAAGCTTGGCCCCAGTGATGTACTGGGCCGTTCACACTACCCTCTGTAGTGCCTTGTGGTCGGATGCCTGGTATAGAGGTCCTGGATGGCAGGAAGCTTGGCCCCAGTGATGTACTGGGCCGTTCACACTACCCTCTGTAGTGCCTTGTGGTCGGATGCCTGGTATAGAGGTCCTGGATGGCAGGAAGCTTGGCCCCAGTGATGTACTGGGCCGTTCACACTACCCTCTGTAGTGCCTTGTGGTCGGATGCCTGGTATAGAGGTCCTGGATGGCAGGAAGCTTGGCCCCAGTGATGTACTGGGCCGTTCACACTACCCTCTGTAGTGCCTTGTGGTCGGATGCCTGATATAGAGGTCCTGGATGGCAGGAAGCTTGGCCCCAGTGATGTACTGGGCTTTCACACTACCCTCTGTAGTGCCTTGTGGTCGGATGCCTGGTATAGAGGTCCTGGATGGCAGGAAGCTTGGCCCCAGTGATCTGGTGTTCACACTACCCTCTGTAGTGCCTTGTGGTCGGATGCCTGGTATAGAGGTCCTGGATGGCAGGAAGCTTGGCCCCAGTGATGTACTGGGCCGTTCACTCCCTCTGTAGTGCCTTGTGGTCGGATGCCTGGTATATTCCTGGATGGCAGGAAGCTTGGCCCCAGTGATGTACTGGGCCGTTCACACTACCCTCTGTAGTGCCTTGTGGTCGGATGCCTGGTATAGAGGTCCTGGATGGCAGGAAGCTTGGCCCCAGTGATGTACTGGGCCGTTCACACTACCCTCTGTAGTGCCTTGTGGTCGGATGCCTGGTATAGAGGTCCTGGATGGCAGGAAGCTTGGCCCCAGTGATGTACTGGGCCATTCACACTACCCTCTGTAGTGCCTTGTGGTCGGATGCCTGGTATAGAGGTCCTGGATGGCAGGAAGCTTGGCCCCAGTGATGTACTGGGCCGTTCACACTACCCTCTGTAGTGCCTTGTGGTCGGATGCCTGGTATAGAGGTCCTGGATGGCAGGAAGCTTGGCCCCAGTGATGTACTGGGCTTCACACTACCCTCTGTAGTGCCTTGTGGTCGGATGCCTGGTATAGAGGTCCTGGATGGCAGGAAGCTTGGCCCCAGTGATGTACTGGGCCGTTCACACTACCCTTGATGATTCAGGTCCCCTGACACATCTTTACAGTCCTGGATGGCAGGAAACATCACTCTGTTCTGATGTTCAGATGGGTGATTAGGACCCCTGACACATGTTTGGCTGTGAAACATCACTCTGTTCTGATGTTCAGATGGGTGATTAGGAGAGAGCAGGGGTTTGGCTGTGAAACATCACTCTGTTCTGATGTTCAGATGGGTGATTAGGAGAGAGCAGGGGTTTGGCTGTGAAACATCACTCTGTTCTGATGTTCAGATGGGTGATTAGGAGAGAGCAGGGGTTTGGCTGTGAAACATCACTCTGTTCTGATGTTCAGATGGGTGATTAGGAGAGAAGGGGTTTGGCTGTGAAACATCACTCTGGTCTGCAAGATCTCCATGAAAATGAATCATTGATGTTTAAATGATCTAAAAGTCTGGTCTGGAAGGAGTTTTGTCTGTCTGGTCTGGAAGGAGTTTTGTCTGTCTGGTCTGGAAGGAGTTTTGTCAGGTCTGGAGTCGGGAGCAGAGAGGCAGTCTGTCTGTGGAACCTAATTACCAATGTAGTATTCATCTGACACTTCTCCAAGCTTATCTTTTAGCCTGCTTGGTTTTATTGGGTTTCCTAGTTAGTCTGCTGGAGGTGTACACTGTTCCACAAATGACCCTGAAATGATAAGACTGTAGGCATTTATTAAAGGAACAGCTGTGTGTGTGTGCTACGTTGTGTGTTACTGCGTGACAGGGAAACCTGACACTGTGTGTTGTGGTGTGTGTGTGTGTGTGTGTGTTACTGTGTGACAGGGAAACCTGACACTGTGTGGTGTGTGTGTGTGTGTGTGTTACTGTGTGACAGGGAAACCTGACACTGTGTGTGTTGTGGTGTGTGTGTGTTACTGCGTGACAGGGAAACCTGACACTGTGTGTGTTGTGGTGTGTGTGTGTTACTGTGTGACAGGGAAACCTGACACTGTGTGGTGTGTGTGTGTGTGTGTTACTGTGTGACAGGGAAACCTGACACTATGTGTGTTGTGGTGTGTGTGTGTGTTACTGCGTGACAGGGAAACCTGACACTGTGTGTGTTGTGGTGTGTGTGTGTTACTGTGTGTTGTTACTGTGTGACAGGGAAACCTGACACTGTGTGTGTTGTGGTGTGTGTGTGTTACTGTGTGACAGAGAAACCTGACACTGTGTGTTGTGGTGTGTGTGTGTTACTGCGTGACAGGGAAACCTGACACTGTGTGTTGTGGTGTGTGTGTGTGTGTTACTGCGTGTTACTGTGTGACAGGGAAACCTGACACTGTGTGTTGTGGTGTGAGTGTGTTACTGTGTGACAGAGAAACATGACACTGTGTTGTGGTGTGTGTGTGTTACTGCGTGACAGAGAAACCTGACACTGTGTGGTGTGTCCTAGAACCATCAGGAGAGAGGAGTAAGAAGATTTCAGATGCAGCAGGAGTGGAAACATTACCTGCCAACACCACAGTAGCAGACAGCTCAGCAGAGAGCAAGGCTTCCTCCGAGATGGGTGAGGAGGAGGAAGAGAAGGAGGGAAAGTGATAGTAAATATGGTCATGTTGTGTCTATAGTTGTTTCCTATAACTAGGGCCCTGAGTTGTTCCTGACCAGGAAAACTCTGGTTTCTCGTCATAACATATAACCACAACCAAGAACCAGAATTTTTCCTAGTCAGGTGACGTGGCCTGAAGTCCCAAACGCTTTCATCATAACACTGTTCTTCTCTTGTCTTCCAGGATACGGTAACCGCTGCACACAACCCAAAGGCCCCAGGAACCCCCCTACACAGTGGACATGATCATGGCTTCTACCTATAGCCCCCTTCACTGCCCCCCTCCCCCCTCCAAGTCCTCCTGGATCCTCACCTTGTCTCTTACAAGGGCCACTGTGTATGAAGGAGATGACTGGGTGCTGTCCCATCCTTGGACACCGACACCTTTTCCTAACTCATAGGGCAGATGTGAAATGGCACCCTATTCCCTAAATAGTGCACTGTATATTTGGCCAGAGTCTTGTACATGTAGGCAACAGGGTGCCATTTGAGACAAAGCCTAAAACACAATCTGCAAAGCAATTTAGATAATCTACCCAGGATGCAACGGTACACTTTCTGCTGTACTTGTGCCAGTTGCCAGGGGCTGTCTGTGTGCTGGTGCTATTAAGTGTTTCCCAAATGGAACTCCATTCCCTATATAGTGCACTACTTTTGACCAGGGACCATAGGGCTCTGGTCAAAAGTAGTGCACTACTTAGGGAATAGTGTGTCATTTGGGATGTACAATTATCTCCTCCTCTGCTGGGACCATACAAACCTGCCTTATTCTCTTTGGGGGCAAATCCTAACTTCCACTTAAGTTGAATTTTCACTTAGTCATGAGGATGTGAATGGGAGAGAATTGGTCTTAAGTGCAAGTTAGGATTTGACTCTTAGTCCGAAACAATCCGTCACATTGGATCCCGATTCATCTTTTTGTTTAGTTTTCTATTCCAGAAAAATACTTGACTTTCTTATCTTCTGTACTTTTAGACTTGTATTATGACATTACAGAGGAAGACATGTATCACTAGGGACAGAGGACTACTGTTATATTATTTTTGATTCATTTTTTTTGCTAACTTCTCGATAGCTATATATGCATTGTTTTCTACATGTACAGGGCAACTAGGTATATAATATTTAATGTGCTCCCTCTAAATATTCGTATTAACAGAAGATGTAACTAGTCTGTCCATGACCCCCCTCCCTCTCCCCAATGTTCCTCTGACTGTAAATGATTTGCCCTCTTGTTCTAGCAAATATTGCAGGGTTTTGTTCTAATGACGTGTAAAGGTTTTGAATCAGCTGGCGTAGCGCCGACCTCTTGCTGAGATGGAAACGGGCTCAAGATTGTGTAATAATAATCTCTCTTTCTGTCACTTCTGTTCTAAAGGATCTTGGTGTGTCTATGCTGTTTCTCCTCTCTTCAGTTTCTGCCCTGCCACAACGGGGAAAGTCCCCTCCAGTCCGGGAGGACTGCAAGTCTCCTGGGTTTCTTTCTCTCTCGCTCCTTCTCATCAGACTAATTCAAACCCGGTGATGACACCGCCAGATGATTAGACTCTCTGGCCAATCAGAGACATGATTCAATCAGCCAATGAACTAAACCAGGAGTACTTTTGGCGCTCCAGGCCTGGAGTTGAATTCCCTTGGACCCTAACTGATACCACTAGCATTTGTTTTGGAGCCCGCCTGTGCCTTTTGGAGAGTGCTGCCCCCCCCCCCCCATCATCAGCAGCACGTGTAGCCACGCGCTCAGCCGTGTTGGTTGGTCCACTCCTCTTGGAAACTGCTTGCGTCCCAAATGGCACTATATTCCCTATAATAGTCCACTACTTATGAACAGACCAGACTCTGGTCAAAAGTAGGGAATAGGGCCCTATGGGGGCTCTGGTCAAAAGTAGTGCACTATATAGGGAACATGGTGCCTTTTTGGGTCACAGACCCTCTCTGACACCCCTCCTCCTCCTACACAACGCAGACCTGTTTGTATGTTGCAGAAATCAATGGACCCGTCAGTAAAGACTAAAGACATCAAGTAGAACATGCTTCCTTGTTTTCCTACACTGTTTTTAAAGTCTCTAGAGGGGCTGGGGGAGTAGCGCTGGGGCTTCCTCTGTGTGTGTGGGGATTCTCTGTGTGTGTGTGGGGATTCTCTCTCTCTGTGTGTGTGTGTGTGGGGGGGGAATTCTCTGTGTGTGGGTGTGTGTGTGTGGGGGGAATTCTGTGTGTGTGTGTGGGGGGGGGATTCTCTGTGTGTGTGGGGGGGGGGGTTCTCTCTGTGTGTGTGTGTGTGGGGGGAATTCCCTCTGTGTGTGTGGGGGATTCTCTGTGTGTGTGGGGGGGAATTCTCTGTGTGTGTGGGGGGGAATTCCCTCTGTGTGTGAGGGGGGGGATTCTCTGTGTGTGTGTGTGATCAGGCTGCAGGTGTCCAGAGGGATGAGTACATTCACTAACTTGGGACTTGGCAGGAAGTGAGCTCAGCGAGAGTTCTCCATCAACCTGGGGTTTTCCCCACACACACACACACACACACACACACGGTTCCATATAAGGTCCACTTCCACCTGGGTTTTATCCTTCATCTGTTCTAATGTGACACATTTTCTCACTGTAGGTTGGCACATATGATGCATGACACACACTTCAATTGGAAGGTTTTAGTATGTTTTCAATGAAATGAGTTCCCACACGCCTGGGGATTTCCACCACATGTTTGACACACTTCCTCCCTGTGACTGCAGGTGGAGGAGTTATTGATGAGGCTTGTCACACTGACACACACTTCCTCCCTGTGACTGCAGGTGGAGGAGTTATTGATGAGGCTTGTCACACTGACACACTTCCTCCCTGTGACTGCAGGTGGAGGAGTTATTGATGAGGCTCGTCACACTTCTATCGGGGGGAGTTATTGATGAGGCAGGTTTCTGGTATGTATTGGGCTCACGTGTTCCAATTACATTACTTACACGTTTAATTTCCGAAGCTACTGGTCCCATTTGAAGAAGCTCCGGTTTAATGAATACAGATATACACCTGGGATGTATTGTGTCCTGGCCAACACTCTTCTTCACTTATCTGGCTCAGATCCTGGACTAGTCTCTCAGAGAATTATTGAGAAAGCAGAGCTGTGCATTGATTTATTAATAAGTGTGTCTAGTAGTCGTGGTGCATCCTTCAACATGATCTGGTGAGAATAACACAGTTGGGAAGTGCTTTGTGGCTTAATGACACACATACGGTGTACAGTACAGTATCTTTAGCTACATAGCTAATCAAAATATTAGTTTGCATCTATTGATTTAACCTCATCTTGAATACCACCATATAGCGAGCTATATGCAGTAGCCTTGGTTTGTTCCAATACACTCCATATGACTGGCAGTGGTAGAACGGTCCAAGCAGCTGTTGTATGTAGCCTATGTTGTTCATGGTGTGCCAACTCCTCCCTATTGCTTGGGAAAGGAAGATGGATTCCTATTTAATGCCAGAGTAGTGTTTCTGTTTCCAAAGAGAAGACGGATGTTGCAGACATGACTGGCCGTAACAGCATCCACTTCTGTCTGCGCTGCTCCGCTTCAGTTTGAACTCTGGTTCTACAACTCGTACGTCTTAAACAGAACATAAACCGTACAGACATATATTTCTCCCTGACATGCTGAACTCAAGGCCGCATATCTCTGTGATCAGTGTTATCCTGTGTGTGTATGTGTGTGTGTGTATATATATATATATATATATTGCAATGGACCGATGCAGCGATGTCTTGACTGCACTCGCACATGATTTCAGAGAAGCTGATTGATGAGAAGTGATTCCGAACACGGAGGGCCGGTATTATCTCCGAGTATTCTATTCGTCTGTTTCAATGTTCTATCTTCTCTCGCTCTGTGGTTGAACTGGAGTTGGTGTCGCCAGAAAAGGGGACTAATGCAAGGACATTTTTATTCTGCATCAGTGGCATAGCATGACTTGGTTTACCTTGAAGTAATTGCGAAGGGACTTCCTGGCTGGTCTGAGATTCTACCGTAGGCCGTTTTTAGATTGCTAACGCACGCCACGGACAGACTTAAAGCACAAATGGGATTATATAATACTAGTGCGTGACTTGCTGTTCTGGACTGTCATCTCTCACTATGTGTCTGTTGCTCTGAGGGGCAAGGGGAGGACTGTACTGTTTTCAGAATGAGTATTGAGCAAACTCTCTGGTTTCCTGTCAACTCTCATGAGAAAATAAATTGCCTCAGCAAACCTGCATGGGGCTGATTAAATTAATCTATGATTGACCATGTAACCATGGTGAAAACCTGTCCTTGATCATCCAATAAGGTCACTGAACAAGACCTCTCAAAGTAGGCATTTTACACATTAGTAGATACTTGAAAACATTGTAATGACGATGTAGTATGACCATGAATGGCTTCATGATGCGCACATGTCCTTGATCGTCCAGTAAGGTCACTGAACAACATTCTATCCGTGTATACTTCGTAACATTGTAATTGCATGTAGCATTGGGGCCATCTGGGTCTCTTTAACATGTTTTATAATCACAAAGACTAACCTGGATAAATCAAGGTAAAAAAAATGTTACTCATAATTTGCTCTGAGAGCACTTACAGAGAAATACTCAACAATGAACACATCCAGAGAGAATCGTCAAACAGCAATTTTCCTCCCTCTCTGTGAACAGTTGGCACCTGTAAACGGCAGACAGCAGGTGAGCCTGTGTCGTGGCCAGCAGCACTAAATAGACCTTCAATCATCACCTGGAGTTTGTCAATAGATAAAAGCATGTATAAACCCCCACATTACAGCATTCACACAGAGACAGCTGGTGGTTGTGCACAGTAGCTTACTAAAACGGAATCTATGGCTGTAACAGACGGGATTTTCTTGTAATGGAGAAATGCAGTCAGATCTCCCTCAGGAAAGGGGTCTTCTGACCTCAATGGGGCTTCAACTGTTAAATAAAAGCCTGTCTGAGCAGAAGGTAAGGTTGTTCCGAGCCCAAGTTGCAGGTTTATCCGACCCAGGATGTACTGTTTTATATCTTTGATCTCATTGGAAGTCCACCTCAGTGAATAGGTCTGGCTAGGCCTATAGGAGCACGGCTTTCTGTCTCAGTGAGTGCACCACTAGACAGCCACTCCTGTCCCCCCATCTCTCACTCCACATGAGTGCACCAGTGAGAAGTGTGTCAGCCAAAGCTAAGCCCCAGGGCCAGCCAGGGTTGAGGTGGTGCTCTGCTCTCTCTCTCTCTCTGCCCAGGCCATTTGCCATCCACCCAGGCTGGGTCACACACATACACAACCTTATTGGCCCAACGCCCTGAACCCTGGCCCAACGCCCTGAACCCTGGCCCAACGCCCTGAACCCTGGCCCAACGCCCTGAACCCTGGCCCAACGCCCTGAGCCCTGGCCCAACGCCCTGAACCCTGGCCCAACGCCCTGAACCCTGGCCCAACGCCCTGAGCCCTGGCCCAACGCCCTGGCCCTGAGCCCTGGCCCAACGCCCTGAACCCTGGCCCAAACGCCCCTGGCCCAACGCCTGAACCCTGGCCCAACGCCCTGAACCCTGGCCCAACGCCCTGAACCCTGGCCCAACGCCCTGAACCCTGGCCCAACGCCCTGAACCCTGGCCCACCTGCCGCAGGGTCAAAGGACCAGATGGTCACACGATGTCGGAAGGATCAAGCAGCAAGTACCAGAACACTTTCCTTGTACATTGCACAACACTTGGCACATTGATTGTGAAAACCTAATGGGCTATTCATTTATTAAACTGAACCTCAGTTTTAATATATTTATTAATAGAGTTGAGGAGCCTATAATATATTTATTTTTGATGTTAAATCAACAGACACTAATAAAGGGGTCTCTATAAACAGATGTAAATAAATGACCTTAGGTTAGCTAATGTTGTTATGTTATGAAGCCTAATGTAATAATCTGTTGTAAATAATGAGAGGCTTATATATCCTCTACACAGAGTTAAGAGTGTTCTGCGGACTGTTTCCCGCGTAATGTGTCCCATTTCTCCTCGAACCAATCATTATACTCCAGACACCACCTCCAACCTGGCCTGCCTGTCAGTTAGCCACCAGACTCCGCCCCTCTATGCCTGCCTCGCACAAACAGCGGTCGGGAGAGTAAATACAGAGAGCCCCAAGATGGCGGAGTCACTGAGCTTCATTCACTTTGGTGCAGCGACCAAAAGCCCGCTCGCCAAATCTAAAGAACCGAAACTAGCGTCGGACACCCGGCCGCAGTCTTCCCGGGACATTCACCCGCCGCCGTCCAAGCGAGTCCGAAACGACGAGAAGAGCCTTAAACCTAAGAAACTAAATGGGGAAGGAGGTGCAGGGGGAGGTGGCGGCGCAGTGGAGAAGCAGCACCAGAAGCAGAGTTCAGGCAACCCGACAACATGGAGCTTCAGCCCCGTCAAGGCGAGCAGCAACCCCTCGGCGCCCCTCCAGCCTCCCATTCACACAGTGTTCAAGCAGAGCGCTTTCCTCGCCTCCCATACCAAACCACCATCCAAAAAGCCCAAGGAAAAACGAGAGAAAGAGAAGGATTTCAAGGAAAAGAAGAAACATAAACCAATCCCTGGTACTCCTGGAAATATTAGCAGCAGTCTGAGTAACGTCACTACTGTAATGAAGAAGGAGAACGGGGAGATGAAGTTGTTGCAAAAAGGTATTTTATACGAATGCGCAATTTTACGCACTAAACGGCTGGCTGGATATAACGTTACATGAATAGAACGTGTTACTGCATGTTATTGTCCATAGAAAGACAACGCCAGGGTCCATTAACCACTTAGCTTTTCAGGGCTAGTGGCTGTCGCTCTTCAGGACTGTGAAGCATGTGGGGCCGACAGTGTGCGCCGTGCAGTATGACAATGTGTCCAGTCCAGAACTGCGTCTGTTATCGCGTTTTATTCCAAATAGTTGTGGTGTTATTTTGGAAAGGACCGTTTACATTTCTAATTCTAGCCACGATTGTACACATAATGACATATTTTTTACGGTGAAATTCTATTTTTTTTGTTTCCGAGTTTCGCTGTTCTTCTCGTTTGGTTGGCTAATGGCTGCGGATTTACCCGCTCTTGAACCTGCAGAGAAAATGCACGTTCGAACGTTACAAAGTATCGAGCGCTCTTCTGCAAACTGCTACATAGCGTTCCGATGTCAGGACACGGGTGGAAACATTATTGCACATTTTACAAACACACGTTTTTAATTAAATTCAAACGGGAAATACAATTGATCAACCAGAGCGGAACAAATTGACGTGGTTGTATAAACAAACAACTGTAAGATCAGCATTACGGTCTGGGAGAACGTTAGAGACGTGTTGGCGAAACATTGACCGATCGTTAGGCCTACACATAAGTGGGGTTTTAATTGTAACTGGTGGTTTTAAGACAGTGTTCAAATGACGGTTTAATAAACCATCGGCAGCCATCCACTGTTGTTTTTGTATCCCCACCACGCCCCCCAAATAACACCCGAGCAGCGAGGGAGGCAGTGGAGGCAGGGAACAGCTATCTCTACCTCTGAATATTATTACATGCGTGCTGCCTGCCACTATCAACCACATGAATAGATCTGTCTCAAACTGTCATTCCAACACACAGGATGTTAATTCATACCGTTTAGTTTGGATCCAATCTTTTAGGACTAATTCATTTCTTACATTTTACCAATGTGGGAGAAATGAAGACTGTGGGTATTATAAAACGGACCCCCCCCCCCCCAGGGCATTAGAGGGACCTTGTGACAGATACTTAAAACGGGATCAAATACATATTCCAGCGTTCTAGTTCGATGTATAACAGGGTGATTACAAGTTGGCCTAAAAAAATATACATTCAAGTTTATATTCTAATTCTCTATTCTACCGCAATTTAAAGTGCAAAATAACATTCAGAATTCTATGTATTTCAAGGTAATTTAAAGTTTAAAATAACATAATTCTATTCCAAGTTCACCTGGAGTTCATTCTCAGTAATTAAATAGCAGGCCTTCTGCATTGCTGTTGGATTCCAAGTTCAGGCTGGTGTTGGCTCCATTGAGATAAGCAGGTGTGAGCTGGTAGGACAGAAGGCTGTTGAGAGGGAGAGATGTGAAAGCTGGAGGACTTGAACTCAAGTCAAGCAGAGAGAGAGAGACGGGCTATTCCAGGGTAAGACTGTTGCTTAGACACATTTTAAAGTGAAAAATATGGATGTCAAATTTAAACAAATAATTCACCTCTATGCACAAGGACTACATGTAACAATGTCCATGGAACATTTCACAAGAACACATTTACTTGAACAACAGGACAGAAGCAAAGTTTAATAACAGAATGGCGGTTTGCTGTTGGTGCCGTCAGTCTGTTACCGAACAGTACATCTGCATTGCTTACTGTTTGGAGTTTCAGCCTGGGTTTCTGTACTGCACTTTGTGACAACGGCTGATTTGGAAACAGGGCTTCATAAATACATTTGCTTTTATCTGACCTGTTCTCTCACACACATCCAACACGTCTCTGGCAGTGAGAGCACCACCACTTGTAGTAATTCCTATGACCCTGGTGGAATGTCCCCAATGTTGATAGTCTATTTATTGAATGTCTGAATGTTTATATAATATCAATGGTTTTGGGTGCTGTTTTAGGCTGATAAAATCCCCAGTAGGGAGTAATATTTTAGGTGCTGATTGAATCCCCACTAGGGAGTAATATTTTAGGGTCTGTTTTAGGCTGATAAAATCCCCACTAGGGAGTAATATTTTAGGGTCTGTTTTAGGCTGATAAAATCCCCACTAGGGAGTAATATTTTAGGTGCTGTTTTAGGCTGATAAAATCCCCACTAGGGAGTAATATTTTAGGGTCTGTTTTAGGCTGATAAAATCCCCACTAGGGAGTAATATTTTAGGTGCTGATTAAATCCCCACTAGGGAGTACTATTTTAGGTGCTGTTTTAGGCTGATAAAATCCCCACTAGGGAGTAATATTTTAGGTGCTGATAAAATCCCCACTAGGGAGTAATATTTTAGGTGCTGATTAAATCCCCACTAGGGAGTACTATTTTAGGTGCTGTTTTAGGCTGATAAAATCCCCACTAGGGAGTAATATTTTAGGTGCTGTTTTAGGCTGATAAAATCCACACTAGGGAGTAATATTTTAGGTGCTGTTTTAGGCTGATAAAATCCCCACTAGGGAGTAATATTTTAGGTGCTGTTTTAGGCTGATAAAATCCCCACTAGGGAGTAATGAGTCACTTATTATTTTATATGAATGAGTAACAAGTTATTGAACAATCGGAAGCCTCATGCTGTGCAATACTGTTACTTCTCCCTTTTGCCTGCAAAACATTTAGGCCCAACGTTTGAATTTGTAGCTTGCACACATTCCAGGGGTGTGACATGGTGTCAGATTTAAGGGTTTTTACTGGAAGACCTTAGTAAACATGCCTTGTGTTTACATGTCTTCTACCGCTTGTTGACCCCCCCTTCTATTATTTGTATTTCTTTTACTGACAATCATGAAGTGTGTGTGTGTGTGTATATATATAAAAATATATATATCTGTCCCAAATAGCATCCTATTCCCTAAATTTAGTTCACTATATAGGGAACAGTGCTATTTGGAATGAATCCTGGATGTTCACAACAGGGTTTTAGTGCCTCAGAGCTACTACTGCTTAAGTGAAAAAACCACAAATATATATATATATATATATATATATACATACATGACACACTTTCACACCAGGGTCACATTCTTTTTCTCTGCATTGTTGGGAAAGTGCTCATAAGTAAGCATTTCACTGTAAGGTCTACTACACCTGTTGTATTCAGCATTTCACTGTGAGGTCTACTACACCTGTTTGTATTCAGCATTTCACTGTGAGGTCTACTACACCTGTTTGTATTCAGCATTTCACTGTGAGGTCTACTACACCTGTTTGTATTCAGCATTTCACTGTGAGGTCTACTACACCTGTTTGTATTCAGCATTTCACTGTAAGGTCTACTACACCTGTTTGTATTCAGCATTTCACTGTGAGGTCTACTACACCTGTTGTATTCAGCATTTCACTGTGAGGTCTACTACACCTGTTGTGTTCAGCATTTCACTGTGAGGTCTACTACACCTGTTTGTGTTCAGCATTTCACTGTA
>NW_027003768.1:109732-134732 GCF_036934945.1 Oncorhynchus masou masou
GTCAGTGTGACAAGCCTCATCAATAACTCCTCCACCTGCAGTCACAGGGAGGAAGTGTGTGTCAGTGTGACAAGCCTCATCAATAACTCCTCCACCTGCAGTCACAGGGAGGAAGTGTGTGTCAGTGTGACGAGCCTCATCAATAACTCCTCCACCTGCAGTCACAGGGAGGAAGTGTGTCAGTGTGACAAGCCTCATCAATAACTCCTCCACCTGCAGTCACAGGGAGGAAGTGTGTGTCAGTGTGACAAGCCTCATCAATAACTCCTCCACCTGCAGTCACAGGGAGGAAGTGTGTCAGTGTGACAAGCCTCATCAATAACTCCTCCACCTGCAGTCACAGGGAGGAAGTGTGTGTCAGTGTGACAAGCCTCATCAATAACTCCTCCACCTGCAGTCACAGGGAGGAAGTGTCAAACATGTGGTGGAAATCCCAGGCGTGTGGGAACTCATTTCATTGAAAACATACTAAACTCCCAATTGAAGGGGGGTTGCAAAAAAATATGCATCATATGTGCCAACCACAGTGAGAAATGTGTCACATTAGAACAGATGAAGGATAAAACCCAGGTGGAAGTGGACCTTATATGGAACCGTGTGTGTGTGTGTGTGTGTGTGTGTGTGGGAAACCCCAGGTTGATGGAGAACTCTCGCTGAGCTCACTTCCTGCCAAGTCCCAGGTTAGTGAATGTACTCATCCCTCTGGACACCTGCAGCCTGATCACACACACACACACACACACACAGAGAATCCCCCCTCACACACAGAGGGAATTCCCCCCACACACACAGGAATTCACAGACAGACAGGGAATCCCCCCACACACACACAGGAATTCCTCACACACACACAGACAGAGAGAATCCCCCCACACACAGAGAATCCCCCCCCCCACACACACAGAAATCCCCCCCCCCCACACACACACCCACACAGAAGAATTCCCCCCACACACACACACAGACACACAGAGAATCCCCACACACACAGAGAATCCCCACACACACAGAGAGGAAGCCCCAGACCCTCCCCAGCCCCCCAGAGACTTTAAAACAGCAGGGAAACAAGGGAAGCATGCCCTTACTTCTGAGTTGTCTTAGTCTTTACTGACGGGTCCATTGATTTCTGCAAATATTAAGCAAACAGGTCTGCGTTGTGTAGAGGAGGAGGGGGTGGTCAGAGAGGGTCTAGACCCAAAAAGGCACCATGTTCCCTATATAGTGCACTACTTTTAATTGGAGCCCTATAGGCCCTATTCCCTACTTTTGACCAGAGTCTGGTCTGTTCATAAGTAGTGGACTATTATAGGGAATATATTGCCATTTGGGACACAAGCAGTTTCCAAGAGGAGTGGACCAACCAACACGGCTGAGCGCGTGGCTACACGTGCTGCTGATGATGGGAGAGGGGGGGGCAGCACTCTCCAAAAGGCACAGGCGGGCTCCAAAACAAATGCTAGTGGTATCAGTTAGGGTCCAAGGGAATTCAACTCCAGGCCTGGAGCGCCAAAAGTACTCCTGGTTTAGTTCATTGGCTGATTGAATCATGTCTCTGATTGGCCAGAGAGTCTAATCATCTGGCGGTGTCATCACCGGGTTTGAATTAGTCTGATGAGAAGGAGCGAGAGAGAAAGAAACCCAGGAGACTGGAGGGGACTATCCCCGTTGTGGCAGGGCAGAAACTGAAGAGAGGAGAAACAGCATAGACACATAGATCCTTTAGGACAGAAGTGACAGAAAGAGCGATTATTATTACACAATCTTGAGCCCGTTTCCATCTCAGCAAGAGGTCGGCGCTACGCCAGCTGATTCAAAACCTTTACACGTCATTAGAACAAAACCCTGCAATATTTGCTAGAACAAGAGGGCAAATCATTTACAGTCAGAGGAACATTGGTGAGAGGGAGGGGGGGTCATGGACAGACTAGTTACATCTTCTGTTAATACGAATATTTAGAGGGAGCACATTAAATATTATATACCTAGTTGCCCTGTACATGTAGAAAACAATGCATATATAGCTATCGAGAAGTTAGCAAAAAAAAAATGAATCAAAAATAATATAACAGTAGTCCTCTGTCCCTAGTGATACATGTCTTCCTCTGTAATGTCATAATACAGCCCAAAAGTACAGAAGATAAGAGCTAAGTATTTTTCTGAATAGAAAACTAAACAAAAAGATGAATCGGGATCCAATGTGACGGATTGTTTCTGACTAAGAGTCAACTTAACTTGCACTTAAGACTAATTCCTCTCCCATTCACATCCTCATGACTAAGTGAAAATTCAACTTAAGTGGAAGTTAGGATTTGCCTCAAAGAGAATAAGGCAGGCTTGGTATGGTCCAGCAGAGGAGGGAGAGTAATTGTACATCCCAAATGACAGACTGTTCTAGAGCGATCACTTTTGATCAGAGCTCTTATGGTCCTGGTCAAAAGAAAGTGCATCATATAGAATGGAGTTCCATTTGGGAAACACTTAATAGCACCAGCACACAGACAGCCCCTGGCAACTGGCACAAGTACAGCAGAAAGTGTACCGTTGCATCCTGGGTAGATTATCTAAATTGCTTTGCAGATTGTGTTTTAGACTTTGTCTCAAATGGCACCCTGTTGCCTACATGTACAAGACTCTGGCCAAATATACAGTGCACTATTTAGGGAATAGGGTGCCATTTCACATCTGCCCTATGAGTTAGAAAAGGTGTCGGTGTCCAAGGATGGGACAGCACCCAGTCATCTCCTTCATACACAGTGGCCCTTGTAAGAGACAAGGTGAGGATCCAGGAGGACTTGGAGGGGGAGGGGGGCAGTGAAGGGGGCTATAGGTAGAAGCCATGATCATGTCCACTGTGTAGGGGTTCCTGGGGCCTTTGGGTTGTGTGCAGCGGTTACCGTATCCTGGAAGACAAGAGAAGAACAGTGTTATGATGAAAGCGTTTGGGACTTTTTCAGGCCACGTCACCTGACCAGGAAAAATTCTGGTTCTTGGTTGTGGTTCTATGTTATGACGAGAAACCAGCGTTTTCCTGGTCAGGAACAACTCAGGGCCCTAGTTATAGGAAACAACTATAGACACAACATGACCATATTTACTATCACTTTCCTCCTTTCCTCTTCCTCCTCACCCATCTCGGAGGAAGCCTTGCTCTCTGCTGAGCTGTCTGCTACTGTGGTGTTGGCAGGTGATGTTTCCACTCCTGCTGCATCTGAAATCTTCTTACTCCTCTCTCCTGATGGTTCTAGGACACAACACAGTGTCAGGTTTCCCTGTCACGCAGTAACACACACACACTGTCAGGTTTCCCTGTCACGCAGTAACACACACACACACTGTCAGGTTTCCCTGTCACGCAGTAACACACACACACTGTCAGGTTTCTCTGTCACGCAGTAACACACACACCACAACACAGTGTCATGTTTCCCTGTCACGCAGTAACACACACACACCACAACACAGTGTCATGTTTCCCTGTCACGCAGTAACACACACACACCACAACACACAGTGTCAGGTTTCCCTGTCACACAGTAACACACACACACACACACAGTGTCAGGTTTCCTGTCACACAGTAACACACACACACCACAACACACAGTGTCAGGTTTCCCTGTCACACAGTAACACACACACACACACACACACACACACACACACACACACACACAGTGTCAGGTTTCCCTGTCACACAGTAACACACACACACACCACAACACACAGTGTCAGGTTTCCCTGTCACGCAGTAACACACACACAGCGGTTCCTTTAATAAATGCCTACAGTCTTATCATTTCAGGGTCATTTGTGGAACAGTGTACACCTCCAGCAGACTAACTAGGAAACCCAATAAAACCAAGCAGGCTAAAAGATAAGCTTGGAGAAGTGTCAGATGAATGCTACATTGGTAATTAGGTTCCACAGACAGACTGCCTCTCTGCTCCCGACTCCAGACCTGACAAAACTCCTTCCAGACCAGACAGACAGACAAAACCACTTCCAGACCAGACAGACAGACAAAACTCCTTCCAGACCAGACAGACAAAACTCCTTCCAGACCAGACAGACAAAACTCCTTCCAGACCAGACAGACAAAACTCCTTCCAGACCAGACAGACAAAACTCCTTCCAGACCAGACAGACAAAACTCCGTCCAGACCAGACAGACAAAACTCCTTCCAGACCAGACCTTTTAGATCATCTAATGACATCAATGATTCATTTTCATGGAGATCTGTGTAGAACAGAGTGATGTTTCACAGCCAAACCCCTGCTCTCTCCTAATCACCCATCTGAACATCAGAACAGAGTGATGTTTCACAGCCAAACCCCTGCTCTCTCCTAATCACCCATCTGAACATCAGAGCAGAGTGATGTTTCACAGCCAAACCCCTGCTCTCTCCTAATCACCCATCTGAACATCAGAACAGAGTGATGTTTCCCCCTCATGAGACTGTAAAGATGTGTCAGGGGTCCTGAGATCATCAAAGGGGTAGTGTGAACGGCCCAGTACATCACTGGGGCCAAGCTTCCTGCCATCCAGGACCTCTATACCAGGCATCCGACCACAAGGCACTACAGAGGGTAGTGTGAACGGCCCAGTACATCACTGGGGCCAAGCTTCCTGCCATCCAGGACCTCTATACCAGGCATCCGACCACAAGGCACTACAGAGGGTAGTGTGAACGGCCCAGTACATCACTGGGGCCAAGCTTCCTGCCATCCAGGACCTCTATACCAGGCATCCGACCACAAGGCACTACAGAGGGTAGTGTGAATGGCCCAGTACATCACTGGGGCCAAGCTTCCTGCCATCCAGGACCTCTATACCAGGCATCCGACCACAAGGCACTACAGAGGGTAGTGTGAACGGCCCAGTACATCACTGGGGCCAAGCTTCCTGCCATCCAGGACCTCTATACCAGGCATCCGACCACAAGGCACTACAGAGGGTAGTGTGAACGGCCCAGTACATCACTGGGGCCAAGCTTCCTGCCATCCAGGACCTCTATACCAGGCATCCGACCACAAGGCACTACAGAGGGTAGTGTGAACGGCCCAGTACATCACTGGGGCCAAGCTTCCCTGCCATCCAGGACCTCTATACCAGGCATCCGACCACAAGGCACTACAGAGGGTAGTGTGAACGGCCCAGTACATCACTGGGGCCAAGCTTCCTGCCATCCAGGACCTCTATACCAGGCATCCGACCACAAGGCACTACAGAGGGTAGTGTGAACGGCCCAGTACATCACTGGGGCCAAGCTTCCTGCCATCCAGGACCTCTATACCAGGCATCCGACCACAAGGCACTACAGAGGGTAGTGTGAACGGCCCAGTACATCACTGGGGCCAAGCTTCCTGCCATCCAGGACCTCTATACCAGGCATCCGACCACAAGGCACTACAGAGGGTAGTGTGAACGGCCCAGTACATCACTGGGGCCAAGCTTCCTGCCATCCAGGACCTCTATACCAGGCATCCGACCACAAGGCACTACAGAGGGTAGTGTTAACGGCCCAGTACATCACTGGGGCCAAGCTTCCTGCCACCCAGGACCGATATATCAGGCATCCGACCACAAGGCACTACAGAGGGTAGTGTGAACGGCCCAGTACATCACTGGGGCCAAGCTTCCTGCCACCCAGGACCGATATATCAGGCTATGTCAGAGGAAGGCCCTGAACATTGTCAAAGACTCCAGCCACCCAAGTCATAGACTGTTCTTTCTGCTACCACACGGCAAGTGGTACCGGAGCACCAAGTCTAGGTCCAAGAGGCTTCTAAACAGCTTCTAGCCCCAAGCCATAATACTCCTGAACATCTAGTCAAAAGGCCACCCAGACTATTGGCATTGCCCCCCTCCCCCTCTTTACACCACTGCTACTCTGTTGTCATCTATGCAGTCATTTTAATAACTCTACCTACATGTACATACTACCTCAACAAACCGGTGCCCCCACACATCGCCTCTGTACCGGTACCCCCTGTATATAGTCTCCACATCGACTCGGTACCGGTACCCCTGTATATAGTCTCCACATCGACTCGGTACCGGTACCCCTGTATATAGCCTCCACATTGACTCTGTACCGGTACCCCCTGTATATAGTCTCCACATCGACTCGGTACCGGTACCCCTGTATATAGTCTCCACATCGACTCGGTACCGGTACCCCTGTATATAGTCTCCTCATCGACTCTGTACCGGTACCCCCTTGTATATAGCCTCCACATTGACTCTGTACCGGTACCCCTGTATATAGCCTCCACATTGACTCTGTACCGGTACCCCCTGTATATAGTCTCCACATCGACTCGGTACCGGTACCCCTGTATATAGTCTCCACATCGACTCGGTACCGGTACCCCTGTATATAGTCTCCTCATCGACTCTGTACCGGTACCCCCTGTATATAGCCTCCACATTGACTCTGTACCGGTACCCCTGTATATAGCCTCCACATTGACTCTGTACCGGTACCCCCTGTATATAGTCTCCTCATCGACTCTGTACCGGTACCCCCTGTATATAGTCTCCACATTGACTCGGTACCGGTACCCCTGTATATAGCCTCCACATTGACTCTGTACCGGTACCCCCTGTATATAGTCTCCACATCGACTCTGTACCGGTACCCCCTGTATATAGCCACCACATTGACTCTGTACCGGTACCCCTGTATATAGTCTCCACATCGACTCTGTACCGGTACCCCCTGTATATAGCCACCACATAGACTCTGTACCGGTACCCCTGTATATAGCCTCCACATTGACTCTGTACCGGTACCCCTGTATATAGCCTCCACATTGACTCTGTACCGGTACCCCCTGTATATAGTCTCCACATCGACTCTGTACCGGTACCCCTGTATATAGCCACCACATTGACTCTGTACCGGTACCCCCTGTATATAGTCTCCACATCGACTCTGTACCGGTACCCCCTGTATATAGTCTCGCCATTGTTATTTCACTGCTGCTCTTTAATTACTTGTTACTTTTCTCTCTTATTCTCCTCCGTATGTGTTTGAAACTGCATTGTTGTTTCGGGGCTCGTAAGTAAGCATTTCACTGTTATACACCTGTTGTATTCGGGAAATGTGACAAATAAAATTTGATTTGATGTTTTACAGCCAAACCCCTGCGCTCTCCTAATCACCCATCTGAGAGGGAGGGACAAAACCACATCTGAGACTGACTGAGGCCCAAATGGCACTCTATCCACTTCATAGTGCACTACTCAGGACCAGGACCCATACACTATATAGGGAATAGGGTTCCATTTGGGATGCATCCTAGGGCTTATGTTGGGTAATGAGACCCCCCCCTCAAGCCATCAGAGGCAGCATGGGCAGCCAATCATTTAGCCTAAACACTGAAGAGATGAGCCACCTACCTCTCTCTGCTGTCTGTGCCTGTGTACTCCTCTGCTCCTGTGAAGAGAGATGGAGGACACAGATTAATAACAGGGCTGAAGAGATGGAGGAGAGAGATGGAGGACACAGATTAATAACAGGGCTGTAGAAGAGATGATGGAGGAGAGAGACGGAGGACACAGATTAATAACAGGGCTGAAGAGGAGATGATGGAGGAGAGAGATGGAGGACACAGATTAATAACAGGGCTGAAGAAGAGATGATGGAGGAGAGAGATGGAGGAGAGATATGGAGGACACAGATTAATAACAGGGCTGAAGAAGAGATGATGGAGGAGAGAGACGGAGGACACAGATTAATAACAGGGCTGAAGAGGAGATGATGGAGGAGAGAGACGGAGGACACAGATTAATAACAGGGCTGAAGAAGAGATGATGGAGGAGAGAGACGGAGGACACAGATTAATAACAGGGCTGAAGAGGAGATGATGGAGGAGAGAGACGGAGGACACAGATTAATAACAGGAATGAAGAAGAGATGGAGGAGAGAGATGGAGGACACAGATTAATAACAGGGCTGAAGAGATGGAGGAGAGAGATGATGGAGGAGAGAGATGGAGGACACAGGTTAATAACAGGGCTGAAGAAGAGATGGAGGAGAGAGATGATGGAGGAGAGAGATGGAGGACACAGATTAATAACAGGGCTGAAGAAGAGATGGAGGAGAGAGACGGAGGACACAGATTAATAACAGGGCTGAAGAAGAGATGGAGGAGAGAGATGGAGGACAGATGAATAACAGGGCTGAAGAAGAGATGGAGGAGAGAGACGGAGGACACAGATTAATAACAGGGCTGAAAAAGAGATGATGGAGGAGAGAGATGGAGGACAGATTAATAACAGGGCTGAAGAAGAGATGATGGAGAGAGATGATGGAGGAGAGAGATGGAGGACACAGATTAATAACAGGACTGAAGAGATGGAGGAGAGAGATGATGGAGGAGAGAGATGGAGGACACAGATTAATAACAGGGCTGAAGAAGAGATGGAGGAGAGAGACGGAGGACACAGATTAATAACAGGGCTGAAAAAGAGATGATGGAGGAGAGAGATGGAGGACAGATTAATAACAGGGCTGAAGAGATGGAGGAGAGAGACGGAGGACACAGATTAATAACAGGGCTGAAGAAGAGATGATGGAGGAGAGAGACGGAGGACAGATTAATAACAGGGCTGAAGAAGAGATGATGGAGGAGAGAGACGGAAGACACAGATTAATAACAGGGCTGAAGAAGAGATGATGGAGGAGAGAGACAGAGGACAGATTAATAACAGGGCTGTAGAAGAGATGATGGAGGAGAGAGACGGAGGACACAGATTAATAACAGGGCTGTAGAAGAGATGATGGAGGAGAGAGACGGAGGACACAGATTAATAACAGGGCTGTAGAAGAGATGATGGAGGAGAGAGATGGAGAACACAGATTAATAACAGGGCTGAAGAAGAGATGATGGAGGAGAGAGATGGAGGAGAGAGACGGAGGAGAGAGATGATGGAGGAGAGAGATGATGGAGGAGAGAGACGGAGGACACAGATTAATAACAGGGCTGAAGAAGAGATGATGGAGGAGAGAGATGGAGGACACAGGTTAATAACAGGGCTGAAGAAGAGATGATGGAGGAGAGAGACGGAGGACACAGATTAATAACAGGGCTGAAGAAGAGATGATGGAGGAGAGAGATGGAGGACACAGATTAATAACAGGGCTGAAGAAGAGATGATGGAGGAGAGAGATGGAGGACAGATTAATAACAGGGCTGAAGAGATGATGGAGGAGAGAGATGGAGGACACAGATTAATAACAGGGCTGAAGAAGAGATGAGGAGAGAGATGATGGAGGAGAGAGATGGAGGACACAGATTAATAACAGGGCTGAAGAAGAGATGATGGAGGAGAGAGATGGAGGACACAGATTAATAACAGGGTTGAAGAGATGGAGGAGAGAGATGATGGAGGAGAGAGAGGACACAGGTTAATGAAGACAGAAGAGATGAGGAGAGAGATGGAGAACACAGATTAATAACAGGGCTGAAGAAGAGATGATGGAGGAGAGAGACGGAGGAGAGAGACGGAGGAGAGAGATGGAGGAGAGAGACGGAGGACACAGATTAATAACAGGGCTGAAGAAGAGATGATGGAGGAGAGAGACGGAGGACACAGATTAATAACAAGGCTGAAGAACAGATGATGGAGGAGAGAGACGGAGGAGAGAGACGGAGGAGAGAGACAGAGGACGTATCTCAACAGAACATATAAAGCAGCTGAAAGCAGTTGTTCCTGTCTAGAACCAACACACCTCAACCCATCATCAAGCCCTTAATGACTTGAATCAGGTCTGTTAGTACTGGGCTGGAACAAAACCCTGCACACCCCGTGGGTCCCCAGAAGCAGGACTGGAGAACAGACGTCTAGAGGTTTGTTTCTACAAAGCTGGTGAGAATGGTGTTCACCTGAGGAAAACCTGCTCCTTTTACTGACTGGTCCTCCGAGATACTCCAGTCTGATGGTCCTGGTGCCTTCAACTCTGATGGGTCTGGAGATGGACAGAGAGAGAAAGAGAGAGAGAAAGTAAAAAGACAAGAGAGAGACTTCCATAGAGACACTGTAGCTCTATATATTTGGTAGCCTCAAAGTGCCAGGCTTCTAGGCTGCGGACACAAGAGCATGTCTGTCATGTCTGGCCACGAGACGTCTCTTTTCAACAGCCTTTATGTACCACTGACTTCCTCATCCATTCCATTGTAGCTGTTCTTACATGCTGGAGGTCATTTAAGCTCCAACTTCGACTGTTCCGTTGACCAACCCCCGTCTGTCTCCTCAGCACTTATTGGTTGACCCTGCCCTTCCTGTCTTCACTGTGTGTTTAAGACGAGTTGTAAACGTAACACTAGTTGTAAACGTATATATGCCGTCTTGTGATCTTTTTATATTCTAGTATTTTATTTTATATTATTGTTATATTAACTTTGACCTGCATGTTGGAGTTTGGAGCTGAAGAGTGTCACTGGACCGTGTGCATGTGACTAATAAACTCTCATTTGATAAATGTCATGAACACACACCGCACATCTACACACAATCTAATGAGAGCATGTTCATTCCAGAGAACGTTAACTCTGCCCTCCATCCCCGTCTCGCTCCCTCCATCCTCCCTCCCTTCACAGCAGCACAGGGCTGGGGCTGCCCTGCAGGCAAGGGGTTCATAACAGTTGAACGAGGAGGGGGATTCAGAGAGGAACCATCAGCGGACAGTGAGGGGTGGGACTCTGGTTTGAGCGGAGCGGGGTTATTTGACATAGCCCTGCTGGCACAAAAACATCCTTAACCAACTGAGAAGCTAATTTGATCTGCATTATCATCAACAAACAAAAACAAACTTGCATTGAGAACCAGGCAGTAGCCCTGCTGCCTGTGGTAACAATAACGCAGCTATGATGACAAGTTGTATCTGGGGAAACGCCCATAAGCATTAACCCCTCAGAGCTGGACCCAGTTGGACTCTGCTTCTAATGACCTCTAGAATTAATTATCTGGCGGTCCTGCAACGTCTGCCCTTGGGCCTAATGACATCATTGGGGCGGCAGGGTAGCCTAGTGGTTAGAGCATTGGATTAGTAACCAGAAGGTTGCAAGTTCAAATCCCTGAGCTGACAAGGTACAAATCTGTCGTTCTGCCCCTGAACAGGCAGTTAACCCACTGTTCCTAGGCCGTCATTGAAAATAAGAATTTGTTCTTAACTGACTTGCCTAGTTAAATAAAGGTAAAATAAAAAATAAAAATGAGGCCTTGGGCCTAGTATCAATGTCAGTCAGGTAGTGCTGCTGGGGATAGACGTAGGACCAGGAGTATTTCAGAACCATCTGAGCGGATCTGTTACAACTCAGGGCCCTCGTTGTTCTTCTAGACTATACCTGGGGCCTGAAGTACTTCCTGGTCTGGTCACATGGTGATGAAAACCTCCTGGCCCTCTGTACGTCCCTAATAGAAGTTGAGTGGTGTGATGTTGTAACACTAAGGCATCCAATCAGTTGGTGTAACACTAAGGAGTTGTAACACTAAGGAGTTGGAACACTAAGGAGTTGTAACACTAAGGCATCCAATCAGTTGGTGTGATGTTGTAACACTAAGGAGTTGTAACACTAAGGAGTTGGAACACTAAGGCATCCAATCAGTTGGTGTGATGTTGTAACACTAAGGAGTTGGCACACTAAGGAGTTGGAACACTAAGGAGTTGGAACACTAAGGAGTTGGAACACTAAGGCATCCAATCAGTTGGTGTGATGTTGTAACACTAAGGAGTTGGAACACTAAGGAGTTGGAACACTAAGGCATCCAATCAGTTGGTGTGACGTTGTAACACTAAGGAGTTGTAACACTAATGAGTTGGAACACTAAGGAGTTGGAACACTAAGGAGTTGGAACACTAAGGAGTTGTTTTGGGCAACTTCAAGGCTTTTTTTTTTATCTTAATTTAACCAGGCAAGTCCGTTAAGAGCAAATTTTTATTTACCCTGGCCAAACCCTAACCCTACCCCGGCCAAACCCTAACCCGGACGACGCTTGGCCAATTGTGCGCCACAATAGGACTCCCAATCACGGCCGGTTGTGATACAGCCGGGAATCGAACCAGGGTCTGTAGTGATGCCTCTAGCACTGAGATGCAGTGCCTTAGACCGCTGAGCCACTCGGGAGGCCCCCCCCCCCTCCATATGGTGGTGTCTGGCTTACAGACTGGATAAATACTGCAGAGAATCAGAGTTGACTTAACTAAAAAGCTGGTCATTTAATTTCCGTGCTCTTTCATCAACAACAGTCATAACAAAAGTCATCTGGAAGAGTTCTGAAGCTGAGATGACTGAGAGGGCGGCAAAACTATCCATGTTCAAGGTCTGCAGAGTTGTTTCTGGCGCCCTCTTGTGTCAAGCCACCACACTGCAGCAGAAGACAGCGGGCAGACCAAGGGGTGGAGCCAGTCATGGAGGGCTGAAGAATGCAGAAGGTGCAGGTTTTTGTTCCAGCCCAGCTCTAACACACTCAATTCCCCTTTTCACAATTTAAATAGGAGACTATGATTAGTTGATAATTTTAAATCAGATGTGTTAACTTACAGTTGGGATAGAACAAAAGCCTGCAACACATTGGCACTCCAGGATGTTGGAAATTGCAGACCCTCCCTTGTCTGTCGTCTCATGATGCCAGACATCTTACTACAGCTCACCATTCCTGATGTATGAGACCAAGACTGGGAGATCAAGATGATCCCTGTCTCGCACCGTTAAAACACACCTGTGGCCAAAATGAAGGACTCTGGGGTTCTCTCAGGTAGAGGGGGAGGGGAATCTTCACTCTGGTCACTGTCTGGGTCAGAGTACAGCAGGGGTTATTACCAGGGGTCAAAGGTCAAATTGACGGCCAATCAACAATCAAACGACAGCGATAAACAGGTACATCTGAAATGGTGCCCTATTCCTAATGATTAAGTACACTACTTTTAGCCAGAGCCCTAGGTGAAGTAGTGCACTACTTTTAGCCAGAGCCCTAGGTGAAGTAGTGCACTACTTTTAGCCAGAGCCCTAGGTGAAGTAGTGCACTACTTTTAGCCAGAGCCCTAGGTGAAGTAGTGCACTACTTTTAGCCAGAGCCCAAGGTGAAGTAGTGCACTACTTTTAGCCAGAGCCCTAGGTAAAGTAGTGCACTACTTTTAGCCAGAGCCCTAGGTGAAGTAGTGCACTACTTTTAGCCAGAGCCCTAGGTGAAGTAGTGCACTACTTTTAGCCAGAGCCCTAGGTGAAGTAGTGCACTACTTTTAGCCAGAGCCCAAGGTGAAGTAGTGCACTACTTTTAGCCAGAGCCCAAGGTGAAGTAGTGCACTACTTTTAGCCAGAGCTCTAGGTAAAGTAATGCACTACTTTTAGCCAGAGCCCTAGGTGAAGTAGTGCACTACTTTTAGCCAGAGCCCAAGGTGAAGTAGTGCACTACTTTTAGCCAGAGCTCTAGGTGAAGTAGTGCACTACTTTTAGCCAGAGCCCTAGGTGAAGTAGTGCACTACTTTTAGCCAGAGCCCTAGGTGAAGTAGTGCACTACTTTTAGCCAGAGCCCTAGGGGAAGTAGTGCAGTGTAAAGACAAAGGCACCATTTCAGATGCAGCCAGAGAGACAAGCTCAGAAGACATCCTCCCAGATTCAGAGCCATAACCACCCCAAGACAACACGCCACAAAGCCAAGCAGAGCCAAAATCAACACCAAACCATTCAATCATTTCCATCAAATCACAGCTGTTTCAATCACAAGCGAAGAGATCATACAATCAGAGATCAGGTGATTTTGAGATCATGATTAGGATATCGCTCGATTCCCATCAGCTGCCTTTGATCAAAATCCCATCTCCGGGCAGTTAAGTGATTGTCAGGCCATTGTGTGTAGCGTGGCAGTATAGGAGGCTTTACACCCGTGCACACGGCTGGTTGGTACACATGCACTGCCCCACAAATCTATCCCAGCCACCCACCAATCCCCTTTCCAGGGCCCACTGAAACATCTCCTGGTGCTTGACCACTAGCCAGCTCTCGGACACACACACACACACACACACACACACACACACACACACGTTGCCTGCTCAGTCTGCCTCAACTCATCCAAGCCTGACCTCTCACATGCTCATAGCACTCTCCATCCCTTCCCTTCCATCCCCTTCCTCTCCATCCCTTCCTCCCATCCCTTCCCCACTCTCCATCCCTTCCTCTCCTCCCCCCCCTCCATCCCTTCCCCCCCTCCCCCTCCATCCCTTCCCCATCCCTCCCCCTCCATCCCTTCCCCCCTCCATCCCTTCCCCCTCTCCATCCCTTCTCCATCCCTTCCCCCACCATCCCCCCCACTCCATCCCTTCCCCCTCCATCCTTTCTTCCCCATCCACCCCCCCCTCCATCCCTTCTTCCCCATCCCACCCCCCTCTCCATCCCTTCCCCCCATCTATCTCCATCCCTTCCCCCTCCATCCCTTCTTCCCCCACCCCCCTCCATCCCTTCCCCACTATCTCCATCCCTTCCCCCATCCCTTCCATCCCTTCCCCCCTTCCATCCCTTCCCCCTCCATCCTTTCTTCCCCATCCATCCCCCCCCTTCCATCCCTCCCCCCTTCCATCCCTCCCCCCCTATCCATCCCTCCCCCTCCATCCCTCCCCACTATCCCCCCCCCTATCCATCCCTCCCTTCCCCATCCATCCCTTCCCCTTCCCCACTATCTCCATCCATTCCCCCTCCATCCCTTCCCCCTCCATCCACCCCCCCCTCCATCCCTTCCCCCCTTCCCCCTCCATCCTTTCTTCCCCATCCATCCCTTCCCCACTATCTCCATCCTTCCATCTCCACTGAGGAGTCTTTCCACATCAACTATCCTCCCAGACACTGTTTGCTTCCTCACTCAGAACCAGCCTAACACTACTCTGTCTGGCAAAGGGCAGAGGGAAACACAAGCAGAAAAAGGTTCCAGGAGACATTGTTCATTGTTAAAACACATTATTGAGCTGTAGTCTGTAGCTTAGCTTCAGGTTATCCACACCACTCGCCTGCCAGCAGAGCCATTTGTGCATCCATAACCACCTTTATTTCCTGTCTAGGAGTCTGCGATTATGCACGGATGCTCAAATGGCTATTCCAGCGTGTCTAGTCTCCTCTCCTGTCTGAAACACCCTGTTGAGGCCTAGCAACATCTCTCCTGTCTGAAACACCCTGTTGAGGCCTAGCAACATCTCTCCTGTCTGAAACACCCTGTTGAGGCCTAGCAACATCTCTCCTGTCTGAAACACCCTGTTGAGGCCTAGCAACATCTCTCCTGTCTGAAACACCCTGTTGAGGCCTAGCAACATCTCTCCTGTCTGAAACACCCTGTTGAGGCCTAGCAACATCTCTCCTGTCTGAAACACCCTGTTGAGGCCTAGCAACATCTCTCCTGTCTGAAACACCCTGTTGAGGCCTAGCAACATCTCTCCTGTCTGAAACACCCTGTTGAGGCCTAGCAACATCTCTCCTGTCTGAAACACCCTGTTGAGGCCTAGCAACATCTCTCCTGTCTGAAACACCCTGTTGAGGTCAAGCAGCATCTCTCCTGTCTGAAACACCCTGTTGAGGCCTAGCAACATCTCTCCTGTCTGAAACACCCTGTTGAGGCCTAGCAACATCTCTCCTTGGGGAAAGAATAAACAGCCTGGTACATTACAAACGCCTGTGTCCCAAAATCTCTCCTGTCTGGCACCCAGCAACATTTTGTCAAAGGTAGTTCACTATATAGGAGCCGATTGGGATATAACCTACATTGAGAACCAGCTCAGTCGTGGGGCAGCAGAACACCAGCCCTGTTTGCACCACAGACAGATGCTAGATTAATCCATGCTTTGGCCCACAGAGCACCGCTAATGGCCCACTTCCAATGGGCTGACATGCAGGCAGACACCTCCCCCACCAAGCACGGATGGGCAGAAAGCACCACATGCCATGAGCTCAGAGACGTGAACAGCAGCACCCGTAGACACACATGATCAGATGTTTACTCATCTCACACTCAGAACATTTCACACAGTCAACAAAACATCCAATAACAGACTGACAAGTCTTACATTACCCTTCAACATAACCCCACCTAAGAGTTAGATTACCCCTCTCTACATAACCCCACCTAAGAGTTACATTACCCCTCAACAGAACCCCACCTAAGAGTTACATTACCCCTCTCTACATAACCCCACCTAAGAGTTACATTACCCCTCCACATAACCCCACCTAAGAGTTACATTACCCCTCTCTACATAACCCCACCTAAGAGTTACATTACCTCTCAACATAACCACACCTAAGAGTTACATTACCCCTCTCATGTTAAGACTTACCATAAGCGGTTTCCTCCCACACAACCCATAGACAAAACCCCACCATCTTTACATAGACCCACTCAGCATCCTGCACCGTCCTGTTCTGTCCCTTCACTGTCACAGAATACTATGGTAACTCCAACCTGAACCTGGAGTCTACAGCCTAAGGCCTGCTGGAGTCTACAGCCTAAACACTAAGCCAAGGCCTGCTGGAGTCTACAGCCTAAACCCTAAGCCAAGGCCTGCTGGAGTCTACAGCCTAAACCCTAAACCAAGGCCTGCTGGAGTCTACAGCCTAAACACTAAGCCAAGGCCTGCTGGAGTCTACAGCCTAAACCCTAAGCCAAGGCCTGCTGGAGTCTACAGCCTAAACCCTAAACCAAGGCCTGCTGGAGTCTACAGCCTAAACCCTAAGCCAAGGCCTGCTGGAGTCTACAGCCTAAACCAAGGCCTGCTGGAGTCTACAGCCTAAACCCTAATCCAAGGCCTGCTGGAGTCTACAGCCTAAACCAAGGCCTGCTGGAGTCTACAGCCTAAACCCTAAGCCAAGGCCTGCTGGAGTCTACAGCCTAAACCCTAAGCCAAGGCCTGCTGGATGCTACAGCCTAAACCCTAAGCCAAGGCCTGCTGGAGTCTACAGCCTAAACCCTAAGCCAAGGCCTGCTGGAGTCTACAGCCTAAACCCTAAGCCAAGGCCTGCTGGAGTCTACAGCCTAAACCCTAAACCAAGGCCTGCTGGAGTCTACAGCCTAAACCCTAATCCAAAGCCTGCTGGAGTCTACAGCCTAAACCCTAAACCAAGGCCTGCTGGAGTCTACAGCCTAAACCCTAATCCAAAGCCTGCTGGAGTCTACAGCCTAAACCCTAATCCAAGGCCTCCTGGAGTCTACAGCCTAAACCAAGGCCTGCTGGAGTCTACAGCCTAAACCCTAAACCAAGGCCTGCTGGAGTCTACAGCCTAAACCCTAAACCAAGGCCTGCTGGAGTCTACAGCCTAAACCCTAATCCAAGGCCTGCTGGAGTCTACAGCCTAAACCCTAAACCAAGGCCTGCTGGAGCAGATGAAATGTGGATGGAGACACCATCTAATAACATGGACAGTGTGGTGTGACACTATCGTGCCGTGGTCAGTTTATTAGCTCCAGTGAGACACCATTATGTGTGTGTGTGTGTGTGTGTGTGTGTGTGTGTGTGTCTTGTCCTCATCCTACAGCGGACTAGGACTGGGTTACCATGGTAAAATTGCAGATTACGTATTTACTGTAGTTAAGAAAATGAGTGATGATAGCAGGTCAGAGTTGGAAGAAACAATACAGAAATAATTCAGTTTATTGACACTTTTTTTGGGGGGGGGTTACAAGACGATCATTGGGGGTGGGGTGACAAGACGATCATTTAGTTCCATGGTCTAACACGTTTTATAACAATCTATTCAATGTATCCAAACAGTATCTGTTTTATACATAATTAAAATGTTAATTCTCTACATAAGCAAGTCTGTGTGTATATAATTAGTCTATATTGCAAGCCAGTGGTCTGAAACTGTCACTTGGACTGGTCAGTCTACATTGTCCCTCGCAGTGCTGTGTGTTTATGTAGATCTGTACATACCGTGTGTGTGTGTGTGTGTGTCTAGACAGCCTGTCATTACAGTGTGGCCTGCCAGTGCCCTCTGGCCACGGACGTAGACTCCAGCTCTCCACAAACTGACCCTAGATCTGCCTGTCAGCTGCTACTCCACCCTACAGCTGACCACAACAACCACTGACCCTTAGTCAGCCCTTATAATAGGACCCCAGCCAGACCACCTGGGTTCAAATACTATTTGAAATCTTTAACATACTTTCAGCGTTTGCTTTAGTCTTCCTGGAGATGTAAATTGATCCATTGCCCCCAGGCAAGCTCTGTCAAGCACAGATAAGGTATTTGGAATGATTTCAAATAGTGTTTGAACCCAGCTCTGACCCCCACTCCCAGCCCATCTTCTGTCCCTGTGTCTGGTCCCTAGTCTGTTTTAGTCAGTAGTACCACAGCCCAACAGAGTTAGGGAAGTAGGTTAGTTAGTAAAAGCTCTAACGTAACCACGTACTTGATGCCGTTTCCGCCGGGCGACCCGTTGCTCGGCGATGGACACGGTCGACACCTTCCTGGGCAGGTGTTCGCCATGGGCCGCCGTAACCGTGGCCGTAGCCTTGGAGGACCAGGAGGGTCTGGAACCCTCCCTCCTCCATCTCCCTTCACATCAGGGAAGTCTGAGTGCAGAGGATTGGTGAAGCTCAGAGCAGTCCTGACAGGGTGGAGGTGGAGGAGAGGGGCTGGGAAGAGGTCAGATTGGAGGTGGGGGGGCTCTCTGACCCAGCCACCAGGGCTGGGGGTGTGGGGGCTTTCTCCGGGCTGATCCAGCCTGCCTGACCCCCCTTCTCCCCCTTAAGGGGCAGGTGGTTGGGGCGGGAGGGGAGGGGTCCGAAGGCGCCCTGGTGTGTCATGTTGGGGGGCCCCCCGTCGGCCCCTGAGTCCTCAGAAAGAGAGGAACTGGAGGTGTTGGAGCGGGCCTTGAAGGCAAGGGATCTTTGCAGCCTGCTGTTCCCATCGAAGCTCTTAGGACCCTCCTGTAACGGAACCTTCTGTATCTCAATACTCAGCTTCCTCTCCAGACGCACTGGCCCATCCACTGGGGAGGGGGAGGAGGGGCCTTCTGAGGGGACCCTGTCCAGACGCACTGGCCCATCCACTGGGGAGGGGGAGGAGGGAGAGGGGGCCTGGGCAGGGGGGCCTCCTGAGGGGACCCTGTCCAACGATGTCTTGTTATAGTTGTCCTTCAGGTCTGGGGACAGTTGGGCTTGTTGGGCTTTCTGTGGCTGTTGTTGTTGTTGTGCAGAGGCCAGGACGTGGATGACCGGCTTGGGGTGGTAGCGGTCGTTGTCCTGACGTACGTTGGTGACGGTGGGGAAGGCAGAGGGGGGAGACGGGGTCAGGATGGGAGGAACCGGACGAGGCTCTGGAGGCTGAAGGATCTCCTCTTTCACATCCCCTTCCAACTGACTGCTGAGAGAGAGAGAGGCACAGAGGGGGAGAGAGAGAGAGCGGCACAAAGGGGGAGAGAGAGAGAGGCAGAGAGAGAGAGAGAGGCAGAGAGAGAGAGGCAGAGAGAGAGAGAGAGAGAGAGAGAGAGAGAGAGAGGCAGAGAGAGAGAGAGAGAGAGAGAGAGAGAGAGAGAGAGGCAGAGAGAGAGAGAGAGAGAGAGAGAGAGAGAGAGAGAGAGAGAGAGAGAGAGAGAGAGAGAGAGAGAGAGAGAGAGAGAGAGAGAGAGGGAAAGAGAGAGAGGGAAAGAGGGAGAGAGAGAGGGAGAGAGAGGGAGGGAGAGAGGAGGAGGGTGAGAGAAAATGGGAGAGAGAAATGAAGACAGCGATAGCAATTCAAACTTCAAGTTTATGCTAAAATTCTACCACTAGATGGCAGACGTCAATGTACACTACAATAGCGGGGCACAACATGCATCTAAATCAAACAACTTCTCCAAACGTACATAATATCATGGATTTACCACAGTAATCTACCTGAAATACATCAGAACATAAGAGCAGATCACCCAGTGAACACAGGGGGCAACACAGTCACCCAGTGAACACAGGGGGCAACACAGTCACCCAGTGAACACAGGGGGCAACACAGTCACCCAGTGAACACAGGGGGCAACACAGTCACCCAGTGAACACAGGGGGCAACACAGTCACCCAGTGAACACAGGGGGCAACACAGTCACCCAGTGAACACAGGGGTAATACTAGGGTAGACCTCCAATGTGACATCCCAAACAGCTCCCTATATAGTGAACTACCTTTGACAAAAGGGTGCCTTTTGGGACACAGGCTGTAATGTACCAGGCTGTTTATTCTCTCCCCAAGGAGAGATGTTGCTAGGCCTCAACAGGGTGTTTCAGACAGGAGAGATGTTGCTAGGCCTCAACAGGGTGTTTCAGACAGGAGAGATGTTGCTAGGCCTCAACAGGGTGTTTCAGACAGGAGAGATGTTGCTAGGCCTCAACAGGGTGTTTCAGACAGGAGAGATGCTGCTTGACCTCAACAGGGTGTTTCAGACAGGAGAGATGTTGCTAGGCCACAACAGGGTGTTTCAGACAGGAGAGATGTTGCTAGGCCTCAACAGGGTGTTTCAGACAGGAGAGATGCTGCTTGACCTCAACAGGGTGTTTCAGACAGGAGAGATGTTGCTAGGCCTCAACAGGGTGTTTCAGACAGGAGAGATGTTGCTAGGCCTCAACAGGGTGTTTCAGACAGGAGAGATGTTGCTAGGCCTCAACAGGGTGTTTCAGACAGGAGAGATGTTGCTAGGCCTCAACAGGGTGTTTCAGACAGGAGAAATGTTGCTAGGCCTCAACAGGGTGTTTCAGACAGGAGAGATGTTGCTAGGCCTCAACAGGGTGTTTCAGACAGGAGAGATGTTGCTAGGCCTCAACAGGGTGTTTCAGACAGGAGAGATGTTGCTAGGCCTCAACAGGGTGTTTCAGACAGGAGAGATGTTGCTAGGCCTCAACAGGGTGTTTCAGACAGAGATGTTGCTAGAATCTGGCTGAATGGAACTCAGATCAGTCGACCAGCCTTTCTTTCCAGGAAACTGAGGTTGTCTGCTAGAGTGGGTGACATGGTAACCACGGTAACCACAGGGGGATGGAACATTCAGCTCTTCTCCTGAACTCTCACACTTTCAGCAGGATGTGGACGTGTGCCAAATAAAGATCACATGATGACAAACGCAGGTTAATGCCCTGCACATGACTGAGCAGCACACACACACACACAGTCAGTGTGTTCTCAGAGAGACTACAGTCAGCTGGCTAGGAGCACAGTCAGCTGGCTAGGAGCACAGTCAGCTGGATAGGAGCACAGTCAGTGTGTTCTCAGAGAGACTACAGTCAGCTGGCTAGGAGCACAGTCAGCTGGCTAGGAGCACAGTCAGCTGGCTAGGAGCACAGTCAGCTGGCTTGGAGCACAGTCAGCTGGCTAGGAGCACAGTCAGCTGGCTAGGAGCACAGTCAGCTGGCTAGGAGCACAGTCAGCTGGCTAGGAGCACAGTCAGCTGGCTAGGAGCACAGTCAGCTGGCTAGGAGCACAGTCAGGCAAGTGGCTTGAAGATCTCTGTTATGGTCAGTAGCTTCAGGTAACTGTCAAAATAAAGGAAACACTTACATAAAGTGTCTTAATAGGGCGTTGGGCCACCACGAGCCAGAACAGCTTCAAAGCACCTTGGCATAGATTCTACAAGTGTCTGGTACTGTATTGGAGGGACGCGACACCATTCTTCCACAATAAATTACATCATTTGGGGTTCTGTTGATAGTGGTGGAAAACGCTGTCTCAGTCGCTGCTTCAGAATCTACCATAAATGTTAAATTAGGTTGAAATCTGACACACACAACACTAACCCCCCCATGCTCCTTTGAGACTCAAAGTCACTGAGATCTCTTCTTCTAGCCATGGTAGCCAAGATAATGGGCAACTGGGTATTTTTATACATGACCCTAAGCATGATGGGATGTTAATTGCTTAATTAACTCAGGAACCAGACCTGTATGGACCACACATTCAATATACTCTGTGTTCCTCATTTACTCAAGTGTTTCCTTTATTTTGTCAGGTACCTGTATGTTGTTGATGAGTAGGGCATGATGGGATCTGTGAGGGCAGAATATCACAGCTGTTCCTGTCTATTGATCTGAACACAAGCTCAGAACATAGAACAACCTAGATGGTGCTGATGACAACCACAGAGCTCCTAATAGAACATTACTGAGGGTTTGATTCACGCAATGGTCACACGTACTGAGTACAGGTCCTAGACCAGCCCAGAAAGAGCCTCCAGTACTGAGTACAGGTCCTAGACCAGCCCAGAAAGAGCCTCCAGTACTGAGTACAGGTCCTAGACCAGCCCAGAAAGAGTCTCCAGTACTGAGTACAGGTCCTAGACCAGCCCAGAAAGAGTCTCCAGTACTGAGTACAGGTCCTAGACCAGTCCAGAAAGAGTCTCCAGTACTGAGTACAGGTCCTAGACCAGCCCAGAAAGAGACTCCAGTACTGAGTACAGGTCCTAGACCAGCCCAGAAAGAGCCTCCAGTACTGAGTACAGGTCCTAGACCAGAAAGAGCCTCCAGTACTGAGTACAGGTCCTAGACCAGCCCAGAAAGAGTCTCCAGTACTGAGTACAGGTCCTAGACCAGAAAGAGCCTCCAGTACTGAGTACAGGTCCTAGACCAGACCAGAAAGAGTCTCCAGTACTGAGTACAGGTCCTAGACCAGAAAGAGCCTGCAGTACTGAGTACAGGTCCTAGACCAGAAAGAGCCTCCAGTACTGAGTACAGGTCCTAGACCAGCCCAGAAAGAGCCTCCAGTACTGAGTACAGGTCCTAGACCAGCCCAGAAAGAGTCTCCAGTACTGAGTACAGGTCCTAGACCAGCCCAGAAAGAGTCTCCAGTACTGAGTACAGGTCCTAAACCAGCCCAGAAAGAGTCTCCAGTACTGAGTACAGGTCCTAAACCAGAAAGAGCCTCCAGTACTGAGTACAGGTCCTAGACCAGCCCAGAAAGAGTCTCCAGTACTGAGTACAGGTCCTAGACCAGCCCAGAAAGAGCCTCCAGTACTGAGTACAGGTCCTAGACCAGCCCAGAAAGAGTCTCCAGTACTGAGTACAGGTCCTAGACCAGCCCAGAAAGAGCCTCCAGTACTGAGTACAGGTCCTAGACCAGCCCAGAAAGAGCCTCCAGTACTGAGTACAGGTCCTAGACCAGCCCAGAAAGAGCCTCCAGTACTGAGTACAGGTCCTAGACCAGAAAGAGCCTCCAGTACTGAGTACAGGTCCTAGACCAGCCCAGAAAGAGCCTCCAGTACTGAGTACAGGTCCTAGACCAGCCCAGAAAGAGTCTCCAGTACTGAGTACAGGTCCTAGACCAGAAAGAGCCTCCAGTACTGAGTACAGGTCCTAGACCAGCCCAGAAAGAGCCTCCAGTACTGAGTACAGGTCCTAGACCAGCCCAGAAAGAGTCTCCAGTACTGAGTACAGGTCCTAGACCAGCCCAGAAAGAGCCTCCAGTACTGAGTACAGGTCCTAGACCAGACCAGAAAGAGTCTCCAGTACTGAGTACAGGTCCTAGACCAGAAAGAGCCTGCAGTACTGAGTACAGGTCCTAGACCAGAAAGAGCCTCCAGTACTGAGTACAGGTCCTAGACCAGAAAGAGCCTCCAGTACTGAGTACAGGTCCTAGACCAGAAAGAGCCTGCAGTACTGAGTACAGGTCCTAGACCAGAAAGAGCCTGCAGTACTGAGTACAGGTCCTAGACCAGAAAGAGTCTGCAGTACTGAGTACAGGTCCTAAACAAGCCCAGAAAGAGCCTCCAGTACTGAGTACAGGTCCTAGACCAGAAAGAGCCTCCAGTACTGAGTACAGGTCCTAGACCAGCCCAGAAAGAGCCTCCAGTACTGAGTACAGGTCCTAGACCAGCCCAGAAAGTGTCTCCAGTACTGAGTACAGGTCCTAGACCAGAAAGAGTCTCCAGTACTGAGTACAGGTCCTAGACCAGCCCAGAAAGAGCCTCCAGTACTGAGTACAGGTCCTAGACCAGAAAGAGTCTCCAGTACTGAGTACAGGTCCTAGACCAGCCCAGAAAGAGCCTCCAGTACTGAGTACAGGTCCTAGACCAGAAAGAGCCTCCAGTACTGAGTACAGGTCCTAGACCAGAAAGAGCCTCCAGTACTGAGTACAGGTCCTAGACCAGACCAGAAAGAGCCTCCAGTACTGAGTACAGGTCCTAGACCAGAAAGAGCCTCCAGTACTGAGTACAGGTCCTAGACCAGCCCAGAAAGAGCCTCCAGTACTGAGTACAGGTCCTAGACCAGACCAGAAAGAGTCTCCAGTACTGAGTACAGGTCCTAGACCAGAAAGAGCCTCCAGTACTGAGTACAGGTCCTAGACCAGAAAGAGCCTCCAGTACTGAGTACAGGTCCTAGACCAGAAAGAGCCTCCAGTACTGAGTACAGGTCCTAGACCAGCCCAGAAAGAGTCTCCAGTACTGAGTACAGGTCCTAGACCAGCCCAGAAAGAGTCTCCAGTACTGAGTACAGGTCCTAGACCAGCCCAGAAAGAGCCTCCAGTACTGAGTACAGGTCCTAAACCAGAAAGAGTCTCCAGTACTGAGTACAGGTCCTAGACCAGCCCAGAAAGAGTATCCAGTACTGAGTACAGGTCCTAGACCAGAAAGAGCCTCCAGTACTGAGTACAGGTCCTAGACCAGCCCAGAAAGAGTCTCCAGTACTGAGTACAGGTCCTAGACCAGCCCAGAAAGAGTCTCCAGTACTGAGTACAGGTCCGAGACCAGTCCATGGGGATGTGATGACATGGTGATGGGGTGACACTGAGAATGTGTGTGAGGACCATGATTCACTGTCTGACCTTGAGTCCCTGATGAATTCCAGCCATATCTAGACACTGGTGAACACACACACACACTCACTCAAAACATCCCCCACACACACACTAAATACACACTCAAAACATTAAATCAAAGTGTATTAGTCACATGTGCCGAATAGAACAGGTGTCGACCTGACAGTGAAGTGCTTCCTTACGAGCCCCTAACCGACAGCGCAGTTCCAAAAAACACGAAGAAGAATAAGAGTTAAA
>NW_027003768.1:136539-162447 GCF_036934945.1 Oncorhynchus masou masou
CCTACCACCCTCAGTCAGACTGCTCTATCAAATATCAAATCATAGACTTAACTATAATAAACACACAGAAATACGAGCCTTCGGTCGAATCCGGAAACTATCCCCTCGAAAACAAAATGTTTATTCCGTTCTGTATTTTATCTAACGGGTGGCATCCATGAGTCTAAATATTCCTGTTACATTGCACAACATTCAATGTTATGTCATATTAGTTCGCAAAGAGCCAGGTTGCATATACCCTGAATTTGTGTGCAATGAACGCTAGAGAAGTGACACAATTTCACCTGGTTAATATTGCCTGCTAACCTGGATTTATTTTAGCTAAATATGCACGTTTAAAAATATATACTTCTGTGTATTGATTTTAAGAAAGGCATTGGTGTTTATGGTTAGGAACACATTGGAGCAACGACAGTCGTTGATTGTTTTTTTAATGCTAGCTAGCAACTTACCTTGGCTTGCTGCATTCGCGTAACAGGCAGTCTCCTCGTGGAGTGCAATGAGAGGCAGGTGGTTAGAGCGTTGGACGAGTTATAACTGTAAAGAATGCAAGATTGGATCCCCCGAGCTGACATGTTAAAAATCTGTCGTTCTGCAGAACGTTCCTAGGCTGTCATTGAAAATAAGAATGTGTTCTTAACTGACTTGACTAGTTAAATAAAGATGTAAAATTTTAAATAAATAAAAATCGGCGCCCAAAAATACCGATTTCTGATTTATGAAAACCTGAAATCGGCCCTAATTAATCGGCCATTCCGATGAATCGGTCGACCTCTAGTGTGTATTCTGTGTACTGTAATCATGTCTATACAGGAACATCTATAGTCCCACTGTTGGCTATGTTTAGCAACAAGTTAGCAACAAATGCTTTTACACATAAACACTATTTGGACACAGACTACCCAGTATAATGTCCCTATTTAGGAACAGAAGACTGGGACAATGGCAGGACCAATAGCCACACACACCACACACACTGGCACACATGACCAGAGTGGCCTGAGCTGACCTCATCGTGTTCGATATAGGTTTGGACGCTGCACATACGCCTACTGTTCAGCCAGCCCCTGGGACCATGTATAGGAAACCCCAGTGATGATATGACCAGGGCTGGAAACCATGTTGCCTTGCTGTTATTAGAACCAGTGCAGACAGACCCGAATGATAAACAGTACATTAGCTAAAGTTTTCATTTTCTTCATCCCTCTGTTTCTTCTCCCCCTCAGGACGATGGGCTCAGCCCAGAGAAAGCTGGACACCACTCAGACGAGGAGCGATGGGACACACCGCCCCCCAAACCACCCCGCGTACGCAGGTACAGTACAGTGACTTCATCACGTATTCAACAACACTGTATATACTCAGCCCTGCTTGGTGTTCTAGCCTGCGGTTTGTCTGATCATCTCAGCCTCCTGCTGAGCTCTCTGTCTCTCTCTGTCTGTCTCTCTGTCCGTCTCTCGCTTTCTGGGCTGGTCTAGGACCTGTACTCAGTACTGGAGACTCTTTCTGGGCTGGTCTAGGACCTGTACTCAGTACTGGAGACTCTTTCTGGGCTGGTCTAGGACCTGTACTCAGTACTGGAGACTCTTTCTGGGCTGATCTAGGACCTGTACTCAGTACGTGTGACCATTGCGTGAATCAAACCCTCAGTAATGTTCTATTAGGAGCTCTGTGGTTGTCATCAGCACCATCTAGGTTGTTCTGAGCTTGTGTTCAGATCAATAGACAGGAACAGCTGTGATATTCTGCCCTCACAGATCCCATCATGCCCTACTCATCAACAACATACAGGTACCTGACAAAATAAAGGAAACACTTGAGTAAATGAGGAACACAGAGTATATTGAATGTGTGGTCCGTACAGGTCTGGTTCCTGAGTTAATTAAGCAATTAACATCCCATCATGCTTAGGGTCATGTATAAAAATACCCAGTTGCCCATTGTCTTGGCTACCATGGCTAGAAGAAGAGATCTCAGTGACTTTGAGTCTCAAAGGAGCATGGGGGGGTTATTGTGTGTGTGTCAGATTTCAACCTAATTTAACATTTATGGTAGATTCTGAAGCAGCGACTGAGACCAGCGTTTTCCACCCACTATCAACAGAACCCCAAATGATGTAATTTATTATTGGAAAAAGGATAGTGTCGCGTCCACTCAATACAGTACCAGACACTTGTAGAATCTATGCCAAGGTGCTTCTGAAGCTGTTCTGACTCGTGGTGGCCCAACGCCTATTAAGACACTTTATGTAAGTGTTTCCTTTATTTTGACAGTTACCTGAAGCTACTGACCGTAACAGAGATCTTCAAGCCACTTGCCTGACTGTGCTCCTAGCCAGCTGACTGTGCTCCTAGCCAGCTGACTGTGCTCCTAGCCAGCTGACTGTGCTCCTAGCCAGCTGACTGTGCTCCTAGCCAGCTGACTGTGCTCCTAGCCAGCTGACTGTGCTCCAAGCCAGCTGACTGTGCTCCTAGCCAGCTGACTGTGCTCCTAGCCAGCTGACTGTGCTCTAGCCAGCTGACTGTAGTCCTCTGAGAACACACTGACTGTGCTCCTATCCAGCTGTGTGCTCTAGCCAGCTGACTGTGCTCCTGCCAGCTGACTGTGTGTCTCTCTGAGAACACACTGACTGTGTGTGTGTGTGTGTGTGCTGCTCAGTCATGTGCAGGGCATTAACCTGCGTTTGTCATCATGTGATCTTTATTTGGCACACGTCATCCTGCTGAAAGTGTGAGAGTTCAGGAGAAGAGCTGAATGTTCCATCCCCCTGTGGTTACCCAATGATTTTACCATGTCACCCACTCTAGCAGACAACCTCAGTTTCCTGGAAAGAAAGGCTGGTCGACTGATCTGAGTTCCATTCAGCCAGATTCTAGCAACATCTCTCTGTCTGAAACACCCTGTTGAGGCCTAGCAACAATCTCCTGTCTGAAACATCTCTGTCTGAAAGGCCCAGCAGGCCTAGCAACATCTCTCCTGTCTGAAACACCCTGTTGAGGCCAGCAACATCTCTCCTGTCTGAAACACCCTGTTGAGGCCTAGCAACATCTCTCCTGTCTGAAACACCCTGTTGAGGCCTAGCAACATCTCTCCTGTCTGAAACACCCTGTTGAGGCCTAGCAACATTTCTCTGTCTGAAACACCCTGTTGAGGCCTAGCAACATCTCTCCTGTCTGAAACACCCTGTTGAGGCCTAGCAACATCTCTCCTGTCTGAAACACCCTGTTGAGGCCTAGCAACATCTCTCCTGTCTGAAACACCCTGTTGAGGTCAAGCAGCATCTCTCCTGTCTGAAACACCCTGTTGAGGTCCCTAGCATCTCTCCTGTCTGAAACACCCTGTTGAGGCCTAGCAACATCTCTCCTGTCTGAAACACCCTGTTGTGGCCTAGCAACATCTCTCTGTCTGAAACACCCTGTTGAGGTCAAGCAGCATCTCTCCTGTCTGAAACACCCTGTTGAGGCCTAGCAACATCTCTCCTGTCTGAAACACCCTGTTGAGGCCTAGCAACATCTCTCCTGTCTGAAACACCCTGTTGAGGCCTAGCAGCATCTCCTGTCTGAAACACCCTGTTGAGGCCTAGCAACATCTCTCCTTGGGAGAGAATAAACAGCCTGGTACATTACAGCCTGTGTCCCAAAAGGCACCCTTTTGTCAAAGGTAGTTCACTATGGGAGCTGGCTGTTTGGGATGTCACATTGGAGGTCTAAACAGCCTACATTATTACCCCCTGTGTAGTTCACTGGGATGACTGTGGCCCCCTGTGTTCACTGGGTGACTGTGTTGCCCCCTGTGTTCACTGGGTGACTGTGTTGCCCCCTGTGTTCACTGGGTGACTGTGTTGCCCCCTGTGTTCACTGGGTGACTGTGTTGCCCCCTGTGTTCACTGGGTGACTGTGTTGCCCCTGTGTTCACTGGGTGATCTGCTCTTATGTTCTGATGTATTTCAGGTAGATTACTGTGGTAAATCCATGATATTATGTACGTTTGGAGAAGTTGTTTGATTTAGATGCATGTTGTGCCCCGCTATTGTAGTGTACATTGACGTCTGCCATCTAGTGGTAGAATTTTTAGCATAAACTTGAAGTTTGAATTGCTATCGCTGTCTTCATTTATCTCTCCCATTCTCTCACTCTCTCCTCCCTCTCTCCCTCTCCCTCTCTCTCTCTCTCTCTCTCTCTCTCTCTCTCTCTCTCTGCCTCTCTCTCTCTGCCTCTCTCTCTCTCTGCCTCTCTCTCTCTCCCTCCCCCTCTCTCGCTCTCTCTCCCTCCCCCTCTACCGCTCTCTCTCTCTCTCTCCCCCTCTGTGCCGCTCTCTCTCTCTCTCTCCCCCTCTGTGCCGCTCTCTCTCTCTCTGCCTCTCTCTCTCTCTGTGCCGCTCTCTCTCTCTCTCCCCCTCTGTGCCTCTCTCTCTCTCAGCAGTCAGTTGGAAGGGGATGTGAAAGAGGAGATCCTTCAGCCTCCAGAGCCTCGTCCGGTTCCTCCCATCCTGACCCCGTCTCCCCCCTCTGCCTTCCCCACCGTCACCAACGTACGTCAGGACAACGACCGCTACCACCCCAAGCCGGTCATCCACGTCCTGGCCTCTGCACAACACAACAACAACAACAACAGCCACAGAAAGCCCAACAAGCCCAACTGTCCCCAGACCTGAAGGACAACTATAACAAGACATCGTTGGACAGGGTCCCCTCAGGAGGCCCCCTGCCCCAGGCCCCCTCTCCCTCCTCCCCCTCCCCAGTGGATGGGCCAGTGCGTCTGGACAGGGTCCCCTCAGAAGGCCCCTCTCCCTCCTCCCCTCCCCAGTGGATGGGCCAGTGCGTCTGGAGAGGAAGCTGGTATTGAGATACAGAAGGTTCCGTTACAGGAGGGTCCTAAGAGCTTCGATGGGAACAGCAGGCTGCAAAGATCCCTTGCCTTCAAGGCCCGCTCCAACACCTCCAGTTCCTCTCTTTCTGAGGACTCAGGGGCCGGCGGGGCCCCCAACATGACACACCAGGGCGCCTTCGGACCCCTCCCCTCCCGCCCCCAACCACCTGCCCCTTAAGGGGAGAAAGGGGGGTCAGGCAGGCTGGATCCAGCCCGGAGAAAGCCCCCACACTTTCAGCCCTGGTGGCTGGGTCGAGAACCCCCACCTCCAATCTGACCTCTTCCCAGCCCCTCCTCCACCTCCACCCCTGTCAGGACTGCTCTGAGCTTCACCAATCCTCTCTGCACTCAGACTTCCCTGATGTGAAGGGAGATGGAGGAGGGGAGGGTTCCAGACCCTCCTGGTCCTCCAAGGCTACGGCCCACGATTTACGGGGCGGCCCATGGCGAACACCTGCCCAGGAAGGTGTCGGCCGTGTCCATCGCGAGCAGCGGTCGCCGGCGGAAACGGGCATCAGAGTACGTGGTTGCGTTAGAGCTTTTACTAACTAACCTACTTCCCTAACTCTGTTGGGCTGTGGTACTACTGACTAAAACAGACTAGAGACCAGACACAGGGACAGAAGATGGGCTGGGAGTGGGGGTCAGAGCTGGGTTCAAACACTATTTGAAATCATTCCAAATACCTTATCTGTGCTTGACAGAGCTTGCCTGGGGGCAATGGATCAATTTACATCTCCAGGAAGACTAAAGCAAACGCTGAAAGTATGTTAAAGATTTCAAATAGTATTTGAACCCAGGTAATCTGGCTAGGGTCTATTATAAGGGCTGACTAGGGTCAGTGGTTGTTGTGGTCAGCTGTAGGGTGGAGTAGCAGCTGACAGGCAGATCTAGGGTCAGTTTGTGGAGAGCTGGAGTCTACGTCCGTGGCCAGAGGGCACTTGCAGGCCACACTGTAATGACAGGCTGTCTAGACACACACACACACACACAAGGTATGTAGACCACAGATCTACATAAACACACAGCACTGCGAGGGACAATGTAGACTGACCAGTCCAAGTGACAGTTTCAGACCACTGGCTTGCAATATAGACTAATTATATACACACAGACTTGCTTATGTAGAGAATTAACATTTTAATTATGTATAAAACAGATACTGTTTGGATACATTGAATAGATTGTATAAACGTGTTAGACCATGGAACTAAATGATCGTCTTGTCACCCCACCCCAATGATCGTCTTGTAACCCCCCAAAAAAAGTGTCAATAAACTGAATTATTTCTGTATTGTTTCTTCCAACTCTGACCTGCTATCATCACTCATTTTCTTAACTACAGTAAATACGTAATTCTGCTATTTTACCATGGTAACCCAGTCCTAGTCCGCTGTAGGATGAGGACAAGACACACACACACACACACACATAATGGTGTCTCACTGGAGCTAATAAACTGACCACGGCACGATAGTGTCACACCACACTGTCCATGTTATTAGATGGTGTCTCGATCCACATTTCATCTGCTCCAGCAGGCCTTGGTTTAGGGTTTAGGCTGTAGACTCCAGCAGGCCTTGGTTTAGGGTTTAGGCTGTAGACTCCAGCAGGCCTTGGCTTAGGGTTTAGGCTGTAGACTCCAGCAGGCCTTGGTTTAGGGTTTAGGCTGTAGACTCCAGCAGGCCTTGGCTTAGGGTTTAGGCTGTAGACTCCAGCAGGCCTTGGATTCGGGTTTTAGGGCTGTAGACTCCAGCAGGCCTTGGCTTAGGTTTAGGCTGTAGACTCCAGCAGGCCTTGGCTTAGGGTTTAGGCTGTAGACTCCAGGCTCAGGTTGGAGTTACCATAGTATTCTGTGACAGTGAAGGGACAGAACAGGACGGTGCAGGATGCTGAGTGGGTCTATGTAAAGATGGTGGGGTTTTGTCTATGGGTTGTGTGGGAGGAAACCGCTTATGGTAAGTCTTAACATGAGAGGGGTAATGTAACTCTTAGGTGGGATTATGTGGAGAGGGGTAATGTAACTCTTAGGTGGGATTATGTGGAGAGGGGTAATGTAACTCTTAGGTGGGGTTATGTAGAGAGGGGTAATGTAACTCTTAGGTGGGGTTATGTGGAGAGGGGTAATGTAACTCTTAGGTGGGGTTATGTGGAGAGGGGTAATGTAACTCTTAGGTGGGGTTATGTAGAGAGGGGTAATGTAACACTTAGGTGGGGTTATGTGGAGGGGTAATGTAACTCTTAGGTGGGGTTATGTAGAGAGGGGTAATGTAACTCTTAGGTGGGGTTATGTAGAGGGGTAATGTAACTCTTAGGTGGGGTTATGTGGAGGGGTAATGTAACTCTTAGGTGGGGTTATGTGGAGAGGGGTAATGTAACTCTTAGGTGGGGTTATGTGGAGAGGGGTAATGTAACTCTTAGGTGGGGTTATGTGGAGGGGTAATGTAACTCTTAGGTGGGGTTATGTGGGAGAGGGTAATGTAACTCTTAGGTGGGGTTATGTGAGAGGGTAATGTAACTCTTAGGTGGGGTTTGTGGAGGGTAATGTAACTCTTAGGTGGGGTTATGTGGAGAGGGGTAATGTAACTCTTAGGTGGGGTTATGTGGAGAGGGTAATGTAACTCTTAGGTGGGGTTATGTAGGAGGGTAATGTAACTAGGTGGGGTTATGTTGAGAGGGGTAATGTAACTCTTAGGTGGGGTTATGTAGAGAGGGGTAATGTAACTAGGTGGGGTTATGTGGAGAGGGGTAATGTAACTCTTAAATGGGGTTATGTAGATAGGGGTAATGTAACTAGGTGGGGTTATGTTGAGAGGGGTAATGTAACTCTTAGGTGGGGTTATGTAGAGAGGGGTAATGTAACTCTTAGGTGGGGTTATGTGGTGAGGGGTAATGTAACTCTTAGGTGGGGTTATGTGGAGGGGTAATGTAACTCTTAGGTGGGGTTATGTAGAGAGGGGTAATGTAACTCTTAGGTGGGGTTATGTGGAGAGGGGTAATGTAACTCTTGGGTGGGGTTATGTAGAGAGGGGTAATGTAACTAGGTGGGGTTATGTAGAGAGGGGTAATGTAACTCTTAGGTGGGGTTATGTAGAGAGGGGGAATGTAACTCTTAGGTGGGGTTATGTTGAGAGGGGTAATGTAACTCTTAGGTGGGGTTATGTAGAGAGGGGTAATGTAACTCTTAGGTGGGGTTATGTGGTGAGGGGTAATGTAACTAGGTGGGGTTCTGTTGAAGGGTAATGTAAGACTTGTCAGTCTGTTATTGGATGTTTTGTTGACTGCGTGAAATGTTCTGAGTGTGAGATGAGTAAACATCTGATCATGTGTGTCTGCGGGTGCTGCTGTTCACGTCTCTGAGCTCATGGCATGTGGTGCTCTGCCCATCCGTGCTTGGCGGGAAGTGTCTGCCTGCATGTCAGCCCATTGGAGGTGGGCCATTAGCGGTGCTCTGTGGGCCAAAGCATGGATTAATCTAACATCTGTCTGTGGTGCAAACAGGGCTGGTGTTCTGCTGCCCCACGACTGAGCTGGTTCTCAATGTAGGATTTATATCCCAATCGGCTCCCTATATATTGAACTACCTTTGACAAAAGAGGTGCCTTTGGGACACAGGCTGTAATGTACCAGGCTGTTTATTCTCTCCCCAAGGAGAGATGTTGCTAGGCCTCAACAGGGTGTTTCAGACAGGAGAGATGTTGCTAGGCCTCAACAGGGCGTTTCAGACAGGAGAGATGTTGCTAGGCCTCAACAGGGTGTTTCAGACAGGAGAGATGTTGCTAGGCCTCAACAGGGTGTTTCAGACAGGAGAGATGTTGCTAGGCCTCAACAGGGTGTTTCAGACAGGAGAGATGTTGCTAGGCCTCAACAGGGTGTTTCAGACAGGAGAGATGTTGCTAGGCCTCAACAGGGTGTTTCAGACAGGAGAGATGTTGCTAGGCCTCAACAGGGTGTTTCAGACAGGAGAGATGTTGCTAGGCCTCAACAGGGTGTTTCAGACAGGAGAGATGTTGCTAGGCCTCAACAGGGTGTTTCAGACAGGAGAGATGTTGCTAGGCCTCAACAGGGTGTTTCAGACAGGAGAGATGTTGCTAGGCCTCAACAGGGTGTTTCAGACAGGAGAGATGTTGCTAGGCCTCAACAGGGTGTTTCAGACAGGAGAGATGTTGCTAGGCCTCAACAGGGTGTTTCAGACAGGAGAGATGTTGCTAGGCCTCAACAGGGTGTTTCAGATAGGAGAGATGTTGCTCGGCCTCAACAGGGTGTTTCAGACAGGAGAGATGTTGCTAGGCCTCAACAGGGTGTTTCAGACAGGAGAGATGTTGCTAGGCCTCAACAGGGTGTTTCAGATAGGAGAGATGTTGCTCGGCCTCCACAGGGCGTTTCAGACAGGAGAGATGTTGCTAGGCCTCAACAGGGCGTTTCAGACAGGAGAGGAGACGCTAGGCCTCAACAGGGTGTTTCAGACAGGAGAGGAGACTAGACACGCTAGAATAGCCATTTGAGCATCCGTGCATAATCGCAGACTCCTAGACAGGAAATAAAGGTGGTTATGGATGCACAAATGGCTCTGCTGGCAGGCGAGTGGTGTGGATAACCTGAAGCTAAGCTACAGACTACAGCTCAATGTGTTTTAACAATGAACAATGTCTCCTGGAACCTTTTTCTGCTTGTGTTTCCCTCTGCCCTTTGTCAGACAGAGTAGTGTTAGGCTGGTTCTGAGTGAGGAAGCAAACAGTGTCTGGGAGGATAGTAGATGTGGAAAGACTCCTCAGTGGAGATGGAAGGATGGAGATAGTGGGGAAGGGATGGAGGGGGGGGAAGGATGGAGATAGTGGGGAAGGGATGGAGGGGGGAAGGGATGGAGGGGGGTGGAGGGGGGATGGAGGGGGGGGGAAGGGATGGAAGGGGGGTGGATGGGGAAGAAAGGATGGAGGGGGGGAAGAAAGGATGGAGGGGGGAAGGGATGGAGGGGGGAAGGGATGGAGGGGGGATGGATGGGGAAGGGATGGAGAGGAAGGGATGGAGATAGTGGGGAAGGGATGGAGGGGGGGTGGATGGGGAAGAAGGGATGGAGGGGGGAAGGGATGGGGAAGAAAGGATGGAGGGGGGAAGGGATGGAGGGGGGAGGGGTGGATGGGGGAAGGGATGGAGATTGTGGGAAGGGATGGAGGGGAAGGGATGGAGGGGGGTGGGGGGGAGGGATGGAGAGGAAGGGATGGAGATAGTGGGGAAGGGATGGAGGGGGGGAAGGGATGGATGGGGAAGAAAGGATGGAGGATGGATGGGGAAGAAAGGATGGAGGGGGAAGAAAGGGATGGAGAGGAGGAGGAAGGGATGGAGAGGAGAGGGAAGGGATGGAGAGGAGGGGAAGGGATGGAGAGGAGAGGAAGGGATGGAGAGGAGAGGAAGGGATGGAGAGGAGAGGAAGGGATGGAGAGGAGGGGAAGGGATGGAGAGTGCTATGAGCATGTGAGAGGTCAGGCTTGGATGAGTTGAGGCAGACTGAGCAGGCAACGTGTGTGTGTCCGAGAGCTGGCTAGTGGTCAAGCACCAGTGGGCCCTGGAAAGGGGATTGGTGGGTGGCTGGGATAGATTTGTGGGGCAGTGCATGTACCAACCAGCCGTGTGCACGTTGTAAAGCCTCCTATACTGCCACGCTACACACAATGGCCTGACAATCCTTAACTGCCCGGAGATGGGATTTTGATCAAAGGCAGCTGATGGGAATCGGCGATATCCTAATCATGATCTCAAAATCACCTGATCTCTGATTGTATGATCTCTTCGCTTGTGATTGAAACAGCTGTGATTTGATGGAAATGATTGAATGGTTTGGTGTTGATTTTGGCTCTGCTTGGCTTTGTGGCGTGTTGTCTTGGGGTGGTTATGGCTCTGAATCTGGGAGGATGTCTTCTGAGCTTGTCTCTCTGGCTGCATCTGAAATGGTGCCTTTGTCTTTACACTGCACTACTTCCCCTAGGGCTCTGGCTCTGGCTCTGGCTAAAAGTAGTGCACTACTTCACCTAGGGCTCTGGCTAAAAGTAGTGCACTACTTCAGTGCCTAGAGCTCTGGCTAAAAGTAGTGCACTACTTCACCTAGTAGTGCTCTGGCTAAAAGTAGTGCACTACTTCACCTTGGGCTCTGGCTAAAAGTAGTGCACTACTTCACCTAGGGCTCTGGCTAAAAGTAGTGCATTAATTTACCTAGAGCTCTGGCTAAAAGTAGTGCACTACTTCACCTAGGGCTCTGGCTAAAAGTAGTGCACTACTTCACCTTGGGCTCTGGCTAAAAGTAGTGCACTACTTCACCTAGGGCTCTGGCTAAAAGTAGTGCACTAATTCACCTAGGGCTCTGGCTAAAAGTAGTGCACTACTTCACCTAGGGCTCTGGCTAAAAGTAGTGCACTACTTCACCTTGGGCTCTGGCTAAAAGTAGTGTACTTAATCATTAGGAATAGGGCACCATTTCAGATGTTCCTGTTGTATCACTGTCGTTTGATTGTTGATTGGCCGTCAATTTGACCTTTGACCCCTGGTAATAACCCCTGCTGTACTCTGACCTCTGACCCAGACTGGTAATAACCCCTGCTGACCCAGAGTGAAGATTCCCCCTCCCCTCTACCTGAGAGAACCCCAGAGTCCTTCATTTTGGCCACAGGTGTGTTTTAACGGTGCGAGACAGGGATCATCTTGATCTCCCAGTCTTGGTCTCATACATCAGGAATGGTGAGCGGTAGTAAGATGTCTGGCATCATGAGACGACAGACAAGGGAGGGTCTGCAATTTCCAACATCCTGGAGTGCCAATGTGTTGCAGGCTTTTGTTCTATCCCAACTGTAAGTTAACACATCTGATTTAAAATGATCATCTGATCATAGTCTCCTATTTAAATTGTGAAAAGGGGAATTGAGTGTTTTAGACCTGGGCTGGAACAAAAACCTGCACCTTAGGGCATTCTTCAGCCCTCCAGGACTGGCTCCACCCCTTGGTCTGCCCGCTGTCTTCTGCTGCAGTGTGGTGGCTTGACACAAGAGGGCGCCAGAAACAACTCTGCAGACCTTGAACATGGATAGTTTTGCCACCTTCTCAGTCATCTCAGCTTCAGAACTCTTCCAGATGACTTTTGTTATGACTGTTGTTGATGAAAGAGCACGGAAATTAAATGACCAGCTTTTTAGTTAAGTCAACTCTGATTCTCTGCAGTATTTATCCAGTCTGTAAGCCAGACACCACCATATGAAGGGGGTCTCGAACAAATTCTTATTTTCAGCGGTCTAAGGCACTGCATCTCAGTGCTAGAGGCGTCACTACAGACCCAGGTTCGATTCCCGGCTGTATCACAACCGGCCGTGATTGGGAGTTCTATCGGCTGTGCGGCGCACTGCATCTGTGCCAGAGGCATCACTACAAGCGTCGTCCGGGTTAGGGTTTGGCCGGGTTAGGGTTTGGCCAGTGTAAATAAAAATTTGCTCTTAACGGACTTGCCTGGTTAAATTAAGATAAAAAAGCCTTAAAGTTGCCCAAAATAACTCCTTAGTGTTCCAACTCCTTAGTGTTACAACTCCTTAGTGTTATCAAGTTGTTATTTATCAAATGAGAGTTTATTAGTCACATGCGCACATCCTTAGTGTTACAACATCACACCAACTGATTGGCTGCCTTAGTGTTACAACATCACACCACTCAACTTCTATTAGGGACGTACAGAGGGCCAGGAGGTTTCAACACCATGTGACCAGACCAGGAAGTACTTCAGGCCCCAGGTATAGTCTAGAAGAACAACGAGGGCCCTGAGTTGTAACAGATCCGCTCAGATGGTTCTGAAATACTCCTGGTCCTACGTCTATCCCCAGCAGCAGTACCTGACTGACATTGATACTATGGTGATGTCATTAGGCCCAAGGCCCCATTTTCATTTTTTATTTTACCTTTATTTAACTAGGCAAGTCAGTTAAGAACAAATTCTTATTTTCAATGAGGAACAGTGGGTTAACTGCCTGTTCAGGGGCAGAACGACAGATTTGTACCTTGTCAGCTCAGGGATTTGAACTTGCAACCTTCTGGTTACTAGTCCAATGCTCTAGCCACGAGGCAACCCTGCCGCCCCAATGATGTCATTAGGCCCAAGGGCAGACGTTGCAGGACCGCCAGATAATTAATTCTAGAGGTCATTAGAAGCAGAGTCCAACTGGGTCCAGCTCTGAGGGGTTAATGCTTATGGGCGTTTCCCCAGCTACAACTTGTCATCATAGCTGCGTTATTGTTACCACAGGCAGCAGGGCTATTGCCTGGTTCTCAATGCAAGTTTGTTTTTGTTTGTTGATGATAATGCAGTGCCACAATTACCAAGGTGACACAAATATTGTTGATCAAATTAGCTTCTCAGTTGGTTAAGGATCTTTTTGTGCCAGCAGGGCTATGTCAAATAACCCCGCTCCGCTCAAACCAGAGTCCCACCCCTCACTGTCCGCTGATGGTTCCTCTCTGAATCCCCCTCCTCGTTCAACTGTTATGAACCCCTTGCCTGCAGGGCAGCCCCAGCCCTGTGCTGCTGTGAAGGGAGGGAGGATGGAGGGAGCGAGACGGGGATGGAGGACAGAGTTAACGTTCTCTGGAATGAACATGCTCTCATTAGATTGTGTGTAGATGTGCGGTGTGTGTTCATGACATTTATCAAATGAGAGTTTATTAGTCACATGCACACGGTCCAGTGACACTCTTCAGCTCCAAACTCCAACATGCAGGTCAAAGTTAATATAACAATAATATAAAATAAAATACTAGAATATAAAAAGATCACAAGACGGCATATATACGTTTACAACTAGTGTTACGTTTACAACTCGTCTTAAACACACAGTGAAGACAGGAAGGGCAGGGTCAACCAATAAGTGCTGAGGAGACAGACGGGGGTTGGTCGACAGAACAGTCGAAGTTGGAGCTTAAATGACCTCCAGCATGTAAGAACAGCTACAATGGAATGGATGAGGAAGTCAGTGGTACATAAAGGCTGTTGAAAAGAGACGTCTCGTGGCCAGACATGACAGACATGCTCTTGTGTCCGCAGCCTAGAAGCCTGGCACTTTGAGGCTACCAAATATATAGAGCTACAGTGTCTCTATGGAAGTCTCTCTCTCTTGTCTTTTTACTTTCTCTCCCTCTTTCTCTCTCTCTCTGTCCATCTCCAGACCCATCAGAGTTGAAGGCACCAGGACCATCAGACTGGAGTATCTCGGAGGACCAGTCAGGAAAAGGAGCAGGTTTTCCTCAGGTGAACACCATTCTCACCAGCTTTATAGAAACAAACCTCTAGACGTCTGTTCTCCAGTCCTGCTTCTGGGGACCCGTGGGGTGTGCAGGGTTTTGTTCCAGCCCAGTACTAACAGACCTGATTCAAGTCATTAAGGGCTTGATGATGGGTTGAGGTGTGTTGGTTCTAGACAGAAACAACTGCTTTCAGCTGCTTTATATGTTCCGTTGAGATACGTCCTCCGTCTCTCTCCTCCGTCTCTCTCCTCCGTCTCTCTCCTCCGTCTCTCTCCTCCGTCTCTCTCCTCCATCATCTCTTCTTCAGCCCTGTTATTAATCTGTGTCCTCCATCTCTCTCCTCCATCATCTCTTCTTCAGCCCTGTTATTAATCTGTGTCCTCCATCTCTCTTATTAATCTCTCTCCTCCATCTCTCTCCTCCATCATCTCTTCTTCAGCCCTGTTATTAATCTGTGTCCTCCGTCTCTCTCCTCCATCATCTCTTCAGCCCTGTTATTAATCTGTGTCCTCCGTCTCTCTCCTCCATCATCTCTTCAGTCCTGTTATTAATCTGTGTCCTCCGTCTCTCTCCTCCATCATCTCTTCTTCAGCCCTGTTATTAATCTGTGTCCTCCGTCTCTCCTCCATCATCTCTTCTTCAGCCCTGTTATTAATCTGTGTCCTCCGTCTCTCTCCTCCATCATCTCTTCTTCAGCCCTGTTATTAATCTGTGTCCTCCATCTCTCTCCTCCATCATCTCTTCTTCAGCCCTGTTATTAATCTGTGTCCTCCATCTCTCTCCTCCATCTCTTCAGTCCTGTTATTAATCTGTGTCCTCCATCTCTCTCCTCCATCATCTCTTCTTCAGCCCTGTTATTAATCTGTGTCCTCCATCTCTCTCCTCCGTCTCTCTCCTCCATCTCTCTCCTCCATCATCTCTTCTTCAGCCCTGTTATTAATCTGTGTCCTCCGTCTCTCCTCCATCATCTCTTCTTCAGTCCTGTTATTAATCTGTGTCCTCCGTCTCTCTCCTCCATCATCTCGTCAGCCCTGTTATTAATCTGTGTCCTCCATCTCTCTCCTCCATCATCTCTTCAGCCCTGTTATTAATCTGTGTCCTCCATCTCTCTCCTCCATCATCTCTCCTCCCTCTCTCCTAATCTCTCCTCCATCTCTTCAGCCCTGTTATTAATCTGTGTCCTCCGTCTCTCTCCTCCATCATCTTCAGCCCTGTTATTAATCTGTGTCCTCCATCTCTCTCCTCCATCTCTTCAACCCTGTTATTAATCTGTGTCCTCCATCTCTCTCCTCCATCATCTCTTCTTCAGCCCTGTTATTAATCTGTGTCCTCCATCTCTCTCCTCCATCATCTCTTCTTCAGCCCTGTTATTAATCTCTCTCCTCCATCTCTTCTTCAGCCCTGTTATTAATCTGTGTCCTCCATCTCTCTCCTCCATCTCTTCAGCCCTGTTATTAATCTGTGTCCTCTGTCTCTCTCCTCCATCTTCTTCAGCCCTGTTATTAATCTGTGTCCTCCATCTCTCTCCTCCATCTCTCTTCAGCCCTGTTATTAATCTGTGTCCTCCATCTCTCTCCTCCATCCATCTCTCTCCTCTCTTCTTCAGCCCTGTTATTAATCTGTGTCCTCCGTCTCTCTCCTCCATCTCTTCAGCCCTGTTATTAATCTGTGTCCTCCATCTCTCTCCTCCCATCTCTTCAGCCCTGTTATTAATCTGTGTCCTCCGTCTCTCTCCTCCATCTCTCTTCAGCCCTGTTATTAATCTGTGTCCTCCATCTCTCTCCTCCATCTCTCTTCTTCAGCCCTGTTATTAATCTGTGTCCTCTGTCTCTCTCCTCCATCTCTCTCTTCAACCCTGTTATTAATCTCTCCTCCATCATCTCTTCTACAGCCCTGTTATTAATCTGTGTCCTCCATCTCTCTCCTCCATCATCTCTTTCAGCCCTGTTATTAATCTGTGTCCTCCGTCTCTCTCCTCCATCATCTCTTCAGCCCTGTTATTAATCTGTGTCCTCCATCTCTCTCCTCCATCTCTTCTTCAGCCCTGTTATTAATCTGTGTCCTCCATCTCTCTCCTCCATCTCTTCAGCCCTGTTATTAATCTGTGTCCTCCGTCTCTCTCCTCCATCTCTTCTTCAGTCCTGTTATTAATCTGTGTCCTCCATCTCTCTCCTCCATCATCTCTTCTTCAGCCCTGTTATTAATCTGTGTCCTCCATCTCTCTCCTCCATCATCTCTTCTTCAGCCCTGTTATTAATCTGTGTCCTCCGTCTCTCTCCTCCATCATCTCTTCTTCAGCCCTGTTATTAATCTGTGTCCTCCATCTCTCTCCTCCATCATCTCTTCTTCAGCCCTGTTATTAATCTGTCCTCCGTCTCTCTCCTCCATCATCTCTTCAGCCCTGTTATTAATCTGTGTCCTCCGTCTCTCTCCTCCATCATCTCTTCTTCAGCCCTGTTATTAATCTGTGTCCTCCGTCTCTCTCCTCCATCATCTCTTCTTCAGCCCTGTTATTAATCTGTGTCCTCCATCTCTCTCCTCCATCATCTCTTCAGCCCTGTTATTAATCTGTGTCCTCCATCTCTCTCCTCCATCATCTCTTCTTCAGCCCTGTTATTAATCTGTGTCCTCCGTCTCTCTCCTCCATCATCTCTTCTTCAGCCCTGTTATTAATCTGTGTCCTCCGTCTCTCCTCCATCATCTCTTCTTCAGCCCTGTTATTAATCTGTGTCCTCCATCTCTCTCCTCCATCTCTTCTTCAGCCCTGTTATTAATCTGTGTCCTCCGTCTCTCTCCTCCATCATCTCTTCTTCAGCCCTGTTATTAATCTGTGTCCTCTGTCTCTCTCCTCCATCATCTCTTCTTCAGCCCTGTTATTAATCTGTGTCCTCCGTCTCTCTCCTCCATCATCTCTTCAGCCCTGTTATTAATCTGTGTCCTCCGTCTCTCTCCTCCATCTCTTCAGCCCTGTTATTAATCTGTGTCCTCCGTCTCTCTCCTCCATCTCTTCTTCAGCCCTGTTATTAATCTGTGTCCTCCATCTCTCTCCTCCATCTCTTCTTCAGCCCTGTTATTAATCTGTGTCCTCCGTCTCTCTCCTCCATCATCTCTTCTTCAGCCCTGTTATTAATCTGTGTCCTCCGTCTCTCTCCTCCATCATCTCTTCTTCAGCCCTGTTATTAATCTGTGTCCTCCGTCTCTCTCCTCCATCTCTTCTTCAGCCCTGTTATTAATCTGTGTCCTCCGTCTCTCTCCTCCATCATCTCTTCTTCAGCCCTGTTATTAATCTGTCCTCCGTCTCTCTCCTCCATCTCTTCAGCCCTGTTATTAATCTGTCCTCTGTCTCTCTCCTCCATCATCTCCTCTTCAGCCCTGTTATTAATCTGTGTCCTCCGTCTCTCTCCTCCATCATCTCCTCTTCAGCCCTGTTATTAATCTGTGTCCTCCATCTCTCTCCTCCGTCTCTTCAGCCCTGTTATTAATCTCTTCTTCAGCTCTTCAGCCCTGTTATTAATCTGTGTCCTCTGTCTCTCTCCTCCATCATCTCTTCAGCCCTGTTATTAATCTGTGTCCTCCGTCTCTCTCCTCCATCTCTTCAGCCCTGTTATTAATCTGTGTCCTCCATCTCTCTCCTCCATCTCTTCAGCCCTGTTATTAATCTGTGTCCTCCATCTCTCTCCTCCATCTCTTCAGCCCTGTTATTAATCTGTGTCCTCCATCTCTCTCCTCCGTCTCTTCAGCCCTGTTATTAATCTGTCCTCTGTCTCTCTCCTCCATCATCTCTTCTTCAGCCCTGTTATTAATCTGTGTCCTCCGTCTCTCTCCTCCGTCTCTCCTCCATCTCTTCTTCAGCCCTGTTATTAATCTGTCCTCCATCTCTCTTCACAGGAGCAGAGGAGTACACAGGCACAGACAGCAGAGAGAGGTAGGTGGCTCATCTCTTCAGTGTTTAGGCTAAATGATTGGCTGCCCATGCTGTCTCTGATGGCTTGAGGGGGGGGTCTCATTACCCAACATAAGCCCTAGGATGCATCCCAAATGGAACCCTATTCCCTATATATGGGTCCTGGTCCAAAGTAGTGCACTATGAAGTGGATAGAGTGCCATTTGGGCCTCAGTCAGTCTCAGATGTGGTTTTGTCCCTCCCTCTCAGATGGGTGATTAGGAGAGCGCAGGGGTTTGGCTGTAAAACATCAAATCAAATTTTATTCGTCACATTTGCCGAATACAACAGGTGTATAACAGTGAAATGCTTACTTACGAGCCCCGAAACAACAATGCAGTTTCAAACACATACGGAAGAGAATAAGAGAGAAAAGTAACAAGTAATTAAAGAGTAGCAGTGAAATAACAATGGCGAGACTATATACAGGGGTACCGGTACAGAGTCAATGTGGAGGCTATATTCAGGGGGTACCGGTACAGAGTCGATGTGGAGACTATATACAGGGGGTACCGGTACAGAGTCGATGTGGAGACTATATACAGGGGGTACCGGTACAGAGTCGATGTGGAGACTATATACAGGGGTACTGGTACAGAGTCAATGTGGAGACTATATACAGGGGTACCGGTACAGAGTCGATGTGGAGACTATATACAGGGGTACCGGTACAGAGTCGATGTGGAGACTATATACAGGGGGTACCGGTACAGAGTCGATGTGGAGACTATGTACAGGGGGTACCGTACAGAGTCGATGTGGAGACTATATTCAGGGGGTACCGGTACAGAGTCGATGTGGAGACTATATACAGGGGGTACCGGTACAGAGTCGATGTGGAGACTATATACAGGGGGTACCGGTACAGAGTCGATGTGGAGACTATATACAGGGGGTACCGGTACAGAGTCGATGTGGAGACTATATACAGGGGGTACCGGTACAGAGTCGACGTTGAGACTATATACAGGGGTACCGGCACGAGTCGACGTGGAGACTATATACAGGGGGTAACGGTACAGAGTCGACGTGGAGAATACCGGTACCGAGTCGACGTGGAGACTATATACAGGGTACCCCGGTACCGAGGCGACATGGAGACTATATACAGGGGTACCCGGCACAGAGGCGACGTGGAGACTATATACAGGGGGTACCGGTACCGAGTCGACGTGGAGACTATATACAGGGGGTACTATACCGGGTCGACGTGGAGACTATATACAGGGGGTACCGGTACCGAGTCGACGTGGAGACTATATAGAGGGGGTCAGAGTCGATGTGGAGACTATATACAGGGGGTACCGGTACAGAGTCGACGTGGAGACTATATGCAGGGGGTACCGGTACAGAGTCGACGTGGAGACTATATGCAGGGGGTACCGGTACAGAGTCGACGTGGAGACTATATGCAGGGGGTACCGGTATAGAGTCGACGTGGAGACTATATGCAGGGGGTACCGGTATAGAGTCGATGTGGAGACTATATGCAGGGGGTACCGGTACAGAGTCGATGTGGAGACTATATGCAGGGGGTACCGGTACAGAGTCGATGTGGAGACTATATGCAGGGGGTAACGGTACAGAGTCGATGTGGAGACTATATGCAGGGGGTACCGGTACAGAGTCGATGTGCGGGGGCACCGGTTTGTTGAGGTAGTATGTACATGCATAGATGACAACAGAGTAGCAGTGGTGTAAAGAGGGGGAGGGGGGCAATGCCAACAGTCTGGGTGGCTTTTTGACTAGATGTTCAAGAGTATTATGGCTTGGGGGTAGAAGCTGTTTAGAAGCCTCTTGGACCTAGACTTGGCGCTCCGGTACCGCTTGCCGTGTGGTAGCAGAAAGAACAGTCTATGACTTGGGTGGCTGGAGTCTTTGCCAATGTTTAGGGCCTTCCTCTGACATAGCCTGATATATCAGTCCTGGGTGGCAGGAAGCTTGGCCCCAGTGATGTACTGGGCCGTTCACACTACCCTCTGTAGTGCCTTGTGGTCGGATGCCTGGTATAGAGGTCCTGGATGGCAGGAAGCTTGGCCCCAGTGATGTACTGGGCCGTTCACACTACCCTCTGTAGTGCCTTGTGGTCGGATGCCTGGTATAGAGGTCCTGGATGGCAGGAAGCTTGGCCCCAGTGATGTACTGGGCCGTTCACACTACCCTCTGTAGTGCCTTGTGGTCGGATGCCTGATATATCAGTCCTGGGTGGCAGGAAGCTTGGCCCCAGTGATGTACTGGGCCGTTAACACTACCCTCTGTAGTGCCTTGTGGTCGGATGCCTGATATATCAGTCCTGGGTGGCAGGAAGCTTGGCCCCAGTGATGTACTGGGCCGTTCACACTACCCTCTGTAGTGCCTTGTGGTCGGATGCCTGGTATAGAGGTCCTGGGTGGCAGGAAGCTTGGCCCCAGTGATATACTGGTCCGTTCACACTACCCTCTGTAGTGCCTTGTGGTCGGATGCCTGGTATAGAGGTCCTGGATGGCAGGGAAGCTTGGCCCCAGTGATCACTGGGCCTCACACTACCCTCTGTAGTGCCTTGTGGTCGGATGCCTGATATATCGGTCCTGGATGGCAGGGAAGCTTGGCCCCAGTGATGTACTGGGCCTCACACTACCCTCTGTAGTGCCTTGTGGTCGGATGCCTAGTATAGAGGTCCTGGATGGCAGGAAGCTTGGCCCCAGTGATGTACTCAAATGTTCACACTACCCTCTGTAGTGCCTTGTGGTCGGATGCCTGGTATAGAGGTCCTGATGGCAGGAAGCTTGGCCCCAGTGATGTACTGGGCCGTTCACACTACCCTCTGTAGTGCCTTGTGGTCGGATGCCTAGTATAGAGGTCCTGGATGGCAGGAAGCTTGGCCCCAGTGATGTACTGGGCCGTTCACACTACCCTCTGTAGTGCCTTGTGGTCGGATGCCTGGTATATAGGTCCTGGGTGGAGGAAGTTTGGCCCCAGTGATGTACTGGGATCACACTACCCTCTGTAGTGCCTTGTGGTCGGATGCCTGGTATAGAGGTCCTGGATGGCAGGAAGCTTGGCCCCAGTGATGTACTGGGCCGTTCACACTACCCTCTGTAGTGCCTTGTGGTCGGATGCCTGGTATAGAGGTCCTGGATGGCAGGAAGCTTGGCCCCAGTGATGTACTGGGCCGTTCACACTACCCTCTGTACCCCTTTGATGATCTCAGGACCCCTGACACATCTTTACTATCTCCTGAGGGGGAACATCACTCTGTTCTGATGTTCAGATGGGTGATTAGGAGAGAGCAGGGGTTTGGCTGTGAAACATCACTCTGTTCTGATGTTCAGATGGGTGATTTGGAGAGAGCAGGGGTTTGGCTGTGAAACATCACTCTGCTCTGATGTTCAGATGGGTGATTAGGAGAGAGCAGGGGTTTGGCTGTGAAACATCACTCTGTTCTGATGTTCAGATGGGTGATTAGGAGAGAGCAGGGGTTTGGCTGTGAAACATCACTCTGGTCTGCACAGATCTCCATGAAAATGAATCATTGATGTCATTAAATGATCTAAAAGGTCTGGTCTGGAGTTCTGTCTGGTCTGGAAGGAGTTTTGTCTGTCTGGTCTGGAAGGAGTTTTGTCAGGTCTGGAGTCGGGAGCAGAGAGGCAGTCTGTCTGTGGAACCTAATTTTAGTACATGACACTTCTCCAAGCTTATCTTTTAGCCTGTTTGGATTGGGTTTTAGTTAGTCTGCAGGGTGTACGCTGTTCCACAAATGACTCTGAAATGATAAGACTAGGCATTTATTAAAGGAACAGCTGTGTGTGTGTGTCATTGTGATCTGACAAAACCTGACACTGGTCTGTGTGTGTGTTTTGTGTGTGTGTGTGTGTGTGGTGTGTGTGTGTGTGTGTTCTGTGTGACAGGGAAAGACACTGTGTGTGTGTGTCTGTTCTGTGTCAGGGAAACCTGACACTGTGTGTGTGTGTGTCTTTCTGTGACAGGGAAACCTGACACTGTGTGTGTGTGTGTTACTGTGTGACAGGGAAACCTGACACTGTGTGTGTGTGTGTGTGTGGTGTTTGCGTGACAGATAAACCTGACACTGTGTGTGTGGACAGGGAAACATGTGTGTGTGTGTGTGTCTGTGTTACTGCGTGACAGATAAACCTGACACTGTGTGTGTTGTGGTGTGTGTGTGTGTGTGTTACTGCGTGACAGGGAAACATGACACTGTGTGTGTGTTGTGTGTGTGTGTGTGTGTTGTGTGTGTGTGTGTGTTACTGCGTGACAGGGAAACATGACACTGTGTGTGTTGTGGTGTGTGTGTGTGTGTGTTACTGCGTGACAGGGAAACATGACACTGTGTGTGTTGTGGTGTGTGTGTGTTACTGCGTGACAGGGAAACATGACACTGTGTGTCGTGTGTGTGTGTGTGTGTGTTACTGCGTGACAGGGAAACATGACACTGTGTGTGTTACTGCGGACAGGGAAACCTGACACTGTGTGTGTTGTGGTGTGTGTGTGTGTGTGTTACTGCGTGACAGGGAAACATGACACTGTGTGTGTGTTACTGCGTGACAGGGAAACATGACACTGTGTGTGTTGTGGTGTGTGTGTGTTACTGCGTGACAGGGAAACATGACACTGTGTGTGTTGTGGTGTGTGTGTGTTACTGCGTGACAGGGAAACATGACACTGTGTGTGTTGTGGTGTGTGTGTGTTACTGCGTGACAGGGAAACATGACACTGTGTGTCGTGGTGTGTGTGTGTGTTACTGCGTGACAGGGAAACATGACACTGTGTGTGTGGGTGTGTGTGTGTGTGTGTTACTGTGTGACAAGGAAACCTGACACTGTGTGTGTTGTGGTGTGTGTGTTACTGTGTGACAGGGAAACCTGACACTGTGTGTGTGTGTGTGTGTGTGTGTGTTACTGCGTGACAGGGAAACCTGACACTGTGTTACTGCGTGACAGGGAAACATGACACTGTGTGTGTGTGTGTGTGTGTGTGTTACTGTGTGACAGGGAAACATGACACTGTGTGTTGTGGTGTGTGTGTTACTGTGACAGGGTGACTGTGTGTGTGTGTTAGACAGGAAACATGACACTGTGTTGTGGTGTGTGTGTGTTACTGCGTGACAGGGAAACATGACACTGTGTGTTGTGTGTCCTAGAACCATCAGGAGAGAGGAGTAAGAAGATTTCAGATGCAGCAGGAGTGGAAACATCACCTGCCAACACCACAGTAGCAGACAGCTCAGCAGAGAGCAAGGCTTCCTCCGAGATGGGTGAGGAGGAGGAGGAGGAGGAGGAAGAGAAGGAGGGAAAGTGATAGTAAATATGGTCATGTTGTGTCTATAGTTGTTTCCTATAACTAGGGCCCTGAGTAGTTCCTGACCAGGAAAACTCTGGTTTCTCGTCATAACATATAACCACAACCAAGAACCAGAATTTTTCCTGGTCAGGTGACGGCGGCCTGAAGTCCCAAACGCTTTAATCCTAACACTGTTCTTCTCTTGTCTTCCAGGATACGGTAACCGCTGCACACAACCCAAAGGCCCCAGGAACCCCTACACAGTGGACATGATCATGGCTTCTACCTATAGCCCCCTTCACTGCCCCCTCCCACCCTCCAAGTCCTCCTGGATCTTCACCTTGTCTCTTACAAGGGCCACTGTGTATGAAGGAGATGATTTGGGTGCTGTCCCATCCTTGGACACCGACATCTTTCCTAACTCATAGGGCAGATGTGAAATGACACCCTATTCCCTAACATTAGTGCACTGTATATTTGGCCAGAGTCTTGTACATGTAGGCAACAGGGTGCCATTTGAGACAAAGCCTAAAACACAATCTGCAAAGCAATTTAGATAATCTACCCAGGATGCAACGGTACTTTCTGCTGTACTTGTGCCAGTTGCCAGGGGCTGTCTGTGTGCTGGTGCTATTAAGTGTTTCCCAAATGAACTCCATTCCTATAGTGCACTACTTTTGACCAGGGACCATAGGGCTCTGGTCAAAAATGTCACCAGGAATAGTGTGTCATTTGGGATGTACAATATCTCCTTCTCTGCTGGGACCATACAAACCTGCCTTATTCTCTTTGGGGGCAAATCCTAACTTCCACTTAAGTTGAATTTTCACTTAGTCATGAGGATGTGAATGGGAGAGAGTGGTCTTAAGTGCAAGTTAGGATTTGACTCTTAGTCCGAAACAATCCGTCACATTGGATCCCGATTCATCTTTTGTTTAGTTTTCTATTCCAGAAAAATACTTGACTTTCTTATCTTCTGTACTTTTAGACTTGTATTATGACATTACGAGGGAAGACATGTATCACTAGGGACAGAGGACTACTGTTATATTATTTTTGATTCATTTTTTTGCTAACTGATAGCTATATGCATTGTTTTCTACATGTACAGGGCAACTAGGTATATAATATTTAATGTGCTCCCTCTAAATATTCGTATTAACAGAAGATGTAACTAGTCTGTTCATGACCCCCTCCCTCTCCTAATGTTCCTCTGACTGTAAAATGATTTGCTCCTCTTGTTCTAGCAAATATTGCAGGGCTTTGTTCTAATGACGGTAAAGGTTTTGAATCAGCTGAAGTAGCGCCGCCCTCTTGCTGAGATGAACGGGCTCAAGATTATGAATAATAATCTCTCTTCTGTCACTTCTGTTCTAAAGGATCTTGGTGTCTATGCTGTTTCTCCTCTCTTCAGTTTCTGCTCTGCCACAACGGGGATAGTCCCCTCCAGTCTCCTGGTTTCTTCTCTCTCGCTCCTTCTCATCAGACTAATTCAAAACCCGGTGATGACACCGCCAGATGATTAGACTCTCTGGCCAATCAGAGACATGATTCAATCAGCCAATGAACTAAAACCAGGAGTATTTCTTTGGCGCTCCAGGCCTGGAGTTGAATTCCCTTGGACCCTAACTGATACCACTAGCATTTGTTTTGGAGCCCGCCTGTGCCTTTTGGAGAGTGCTGCCCCCTCTCCCATCATCAGCAGCACGTGTAGCCACGCGCTCAGCCGTGTTGGTTGGTCCACTCCTCTTGAAACTGCTTGTGTCCCAAATGGCAATATATTCCCTATAATAGTCCACATTTCTATGAACAGACCAGACTCTGGTCAAAAGTAGGGAATAGGGCCCCATGGGGGCTCTGGTCAAAAGTAGTGCAATTATATAGGAACATGGTGCCTTTTTGGGTCACAGACCCTCTCTGACACCCTCCTCCTACACAACGCAGACCTGTTTGTATGTTGCAGAAATCAATGGACCCGTCAGTAAAGACTAAAGACATCAAGTAGAACATGCTTCCTTGTTTTCCTACACTGTTTTTAAAGTCTCTAGAGTGGGCTGGGGGAGTAGCGCTGGGGCTGTGTGTGGGGATTCTCTGTGTGTGGGGATTCTCTGTGGGTGTGTGTGTACCTCTCTCTGTGTGTGTGGGGGGAATTCCTGTGTGTGGGGTGTGTGTGTGGGGGGATTCTCTCTCTCTATCTCTCTCTGTGTGTGTGTGTGGGGGGGGGATTCTCTGTGTGTGTGTGTGATCAGGCTGCAGGTGTCCAGAGGGATGAGTACATTCACTAACTTGGGACTTGGCAGGAAGTGAGCTCAGCGAGAGTTCTCCATCAACCTGGGGTTTTCCCCACACACACACACACACACACACACACACGGTTCCATATAAGGTCCACTTCCACCTGGGTTTTATCCTTCATCTGTTCTAATGTGACACATTTTCTCACTGTAGGTTGGCACATATGATGCATGACACACACTTCAATTGGAAGGTTTTAGTATGTTTTCAATGAAATGAGTTCCCACACGCCTGGGGATTTCCACCACATGTTTG
>NW_027003769.1:0-5217 GCF_036934945.1 Oncorhynchus masou masou
GGACCCCAGGTTACGAACCTGGGTCTCCGGAGTGAGAAACAGTCACTTAACCAACTGAGCCACGAATAGTCAGCAGAACCCAGAAGATGAGGCAGACACAGCAGTACTTAAGACGGTGTATTTAATAAAGTAAAAAAGAGAAGTCCTTCAATACAAAATGGCAAATCCAAAAGGTGGTAGGAATAGCACAAAAGCCTCAAGAGATACTCAAAAACAAAAACAGAATTCCACAAGAGCGTCCACCGGAATCGACAAGAGTACACAGAACACTAGGGCTGGGTGCCAACATACAAACACAGAGCACCCAGAACTGAGGGAAACAAAGGGTTTAAATACAATCAGGGAAAACGAGGCACAGGTGCAAATAATAATGGGGATCAAGGGAAAAAAACATAAGGTCAAAAAGCACAATGGGGGCATCTAGTGACCAAAACCCGGAACAACCCTGGCCAAATCCTGACAGAATCCCCCCAGAACGGCTCCTGGCGTTCCTACCCGCTCTCTCAGGGTGGAGGGGCCCTGAACTGGACGCACGAGGTCAGGGTCCAGGATGTCTTTGGCAGGAACTCCAGGAGCGCCTCCTCGGGACCGTAGCCTTCCCAGTCCACCAGATACTGCCAGGACCGCTGCACCCGGCGGGGAATCCAGTATCCGATGGACGGTATAAGCGGCTGGCCTCCAATGACGAGGCGGAGGGGGAGGTCTGTCTGCGGGACAAGGGGAGAAAAAACAACAGGTTTTAACAATGAAATGTGAAATGTGGGGGATTAATCTTAAGGGATCTGGGTAAGTGTAGGCGATAAGAAACTGGGTTAACTCTCCTGGCAACCTTGAAGGGACCGATGTATTTTTGGGACAGCTTGCGAGAGACTCCACCCGTAGTGGTAAGTCTCTGTGGAGAGCCAGACTCTCTGGCCGGGGCGCAGGAGGGCCCGGGACGGCGACGTCTGTTGGCTTGTTGTTGGTACCTCTGTGAACGCATAAGATTAAGACGGGTCTTCCTCCCACATAAGCCGACAGCGTCTGGACGAACTTCAAGGCTGAAGGCACTCTGACTTCTGCCTCCTGTCCGGGAACAATGGAGGAGCAGGAAGCAAACTGACACTCGTGCAAGGGGACATACCAGTGGAGGAGGAGCGCAAGGTGTTGTGCGCGTATTCGGCCCAAACAATAAAGGATGACCATGTGGACGGGTTGTCACGAGTCATACATCGGAGGGTGGTTTCCAGCTCTTGATTCATCCTCTGTTTGGCCGTTGGACTCCGGATGGTACCCTGAATAGACTGGCAGAAGCCCCATGAGTTGGCAGAAGGCCTTCCAAAACTTGAGGCGAACTGGGACCTCTGTCAGAAACCATATCTTGAGGAATACCTAAGACTCGGAACACACATGATTAATTACCAACTCAACCGTTTCCTTGGCAGAAGGTAACTTAGTCAGAGGGACGAACAGCCGCCTTTGAAAACCTGTCGATTATGACTAGGATAGTAGTATTGCCATGAGATGGAGGAAGTCCAGTAATAAAGTCCAATGAGATATGGGACCAGGGTCTGTGGGGAACAGGTAAAGGGTGAAGGAGTCCTTGAGGGCGGAGGTGAGAAGATTTGCCCTGGCAGCACACGGGGCAGGCATTGACGAAAGTGGCAACGTCTTCTCTTATGGTAGGCCACCAGAACTTACGCTGGATGAACTCCAAGGTGCGACCTACGCCCGGATGACAGGTGAGGCGAGAGGAGTGCCCCCACAGAAGGACCTGAGTCCTCACTGCCTTGGGGACAAACAACCGATTGGCAGGACCTCCTTTCGGGTCCGGTTCGCTAGCTTGAGCACGTCTCACGGTATTCTCAACTTGCCACGAGATCGGAGCCACAATCTTAGCAGCAGGAAGGACAGGCATGTCCGTGTCATCTCGAATGGCAGGAGCGTAGACTCGGGTCAGGGCATCCGGTTTGAGATTCTTCGACACGGGACGAGAGGTGAGGATAAACTGGAATCGATTGAAGAAAAGAGACCATCTAGCTTGTCTAGAGTTCAACCGCTTCGCCTGCTGGATATACTCCAGATTTTTGTGGTCCGTAAGCACTTGAAACGGGTGAGAAGCCCCCTCGAGCCAGTGTCTCCATTCCTTCAATGCCATCTTAACCGCTAGGAGTTCACGATCCCCCACATCGTAGTTCCTCTCAGTCGGGGTAAGCCGGTGTGAGAAGAAAGCGCACGGATTAAGCTTCTTGTCTTCACCCCTCTGAGACAGGACAGCTCCAACACCAACCTCTGATGCGTCTACCTCCACCACAAATGGTTCATCCGTGAGTCGGTAGTATCAGGATGGGAGCAGAGAGAACGCGCTGCTTGAGTCCTTGGAAGGCCGTCTCAGCTTCTCTTCCCCACAAAAACCTTGCATTGCCACCCTTGGTTAAAGCTGAGAGAGGGGCTGCCACCAAGCTGAAGTTCTTGATGAACTTGCGGTAAAAGTTTGTGAAGCCCAGGAAACGCTGAACTTCCTTAACGGATTTGGGGGTGGGCCAATCCGCTACCGCCCCTACCTTCCTGGGGTCCATTTGGACTCGACCGGGTTCCACTACAAATCCCAGGAATTGTACTCGGGATGAATGGAATTCACATTTTTCCGGCTTAACGTACAGATGGCTGTCTAGGAGGCGTTTGAGTACTTGTCTGACATGCTTAGTGTGTTCTTGAAGGGAGCTCGAAAAGATGAGGATGTCATCCAAGTAAACGAACACAAATATGTTAAGCATATCCCTAAGCACATCGTTTATGAGCGCTTGGAACACCGCTGGGGCGTTGGTCAGGCCGAAGGGCATCACCAAGTATTCATAGTGACCAGTAGGCGTGTTGAAAGCGGTCTTCCACTCGTCACCAGGTCTGATCCGCACAAGATGGTATGCGTTCCGCAGGTCAAGCTTAGTGAAAACAACTGCTTCCTGGAGCAGCTCGAAGGCTGTGGCCATAAGGGGTAGCGGGTAACGGTTACGGACGGTTATGGCATTGAGTCCCCGGTAGTCGATGCAGGACGTAATCCACCGTCTTTCTTGGCCACAAAGAAAAACCCTGCTCCCGCCGGGAGGTGGATGGACGCATGAGGCCTGCTTCCAGAGCGTCCTTGATGTAGGTATCCATAGCAGCTCGTTCGGGTGGAGATAGGGAAAAGATCCGACCCCTGGGGGGGCAAGTGCCCGGAAACAGGTCGATGGGGCAATCGTAAGGTCTATGGGGTGGTAGCATGGTGGCCCTCTGTTTGCTAAACACCAGTTTGAGGTCATGGTAACACTCGGGAACTCGGGTCAGGTCGATGGATTCTAAAGACTCGGGAGTAGAACTCGGGAATTCTGGAAAATACAAGTAGCTTGGCACGTAGGACCCCACTGCTTGATAGTGCCCACAGACCAGTCGATGTGAGGGTTATGGCTGTGAAGCCAGGGGTATCCAAGGACGAGAGGGAACTCGGAACAGGAGATCAAATGAAAGTTCATCAATTCCTGGTGTTGTGAAACTGAAAGTCGCAAGGAGGTAGTGACATGAGTGACAAGTCCAGATCCCAAAGGGCTTCCATCCAATGTAGTAACCCTCATGGGGTCACTTAGAGGTTCAGAGGGAACGCCATTCTCCTTCGCCCAGACACCATCCATGAAGTTACCTGCGGCTCCAGAGTCTACCAAGGCTTGAAGGTGAAGCTTGTGGTTGTCCCAGGAGAGGGTGACTGGAATGAGCAGACGGGAGTTGGACGGATGGGAGGAGGTTATGTTTCCCGTTACAGTTCCCCCGGTCTGTACGGGACAGAGCGTTTCCCTGGAGCCCGGGACACGTGGAGCGGAAATGGCCCGGTTTGCCGCAATATAGACAGCGTCGCTCCCTCATCCGGCGGTCTCTCTCAGCCTGGGAGATGCGTCCAATCTGCATGGGTTCCGGTGGAGTCAGCGAGGATAAAGGTGGGGACTCGGAGCTGGGACTGATAGGGGCTAGAGGTCTACGGTTGAGTTCTCTCTCTCTCAGACGCTGGTCAATGCGTGAGGCCAACTTGATCAGGGACTCGAGATTGTCCGGTGGTTCCCGAGTGGCCAGTTCATCTTGGATAGTGTCGGAAAGGCCTTTCAGAAAGCACACCGTGAGCGCCTCGTTGTTCCAGCCACTTGCTGCTGCCACCGTGCGGAACTGGATGGCATAGTCCGTCACGCTGCGCCAACCTTGGTGGAGAGTCAGGAGCTGTTTGGCTGAGTCAGAACCACTGCTTGGGCCTTGAAACACTCGTTTGAATTCCTCAGCAAAGGCAGAGTAGCTGGCACAGCAGGAACTATGGGCATCCCACACAGCAGTAGCCCAGGCCAGGGCTTTTTCCGACAGCAGGGTGATGATATAAGCGATCTTAGACCGGTCGGTGGGAAACGACGAGGGTTGTAGCTCAAAGGAGAGAGAACATTGGGTGAGAAACCCTTTACAAGCACTTGGATCACCTGAGAACCGTTGGGGAGGTGGAAGACGAGGTTCAGCCAGGGGGTTAACTGCCATGGGTACGTGAATCTGAGGTACTGGGACGGGAACTGTTGCCGGGTAAGACGATCAGATATTTGCTTAATGGAAGTCAGCATCTCCGACAGAAGATGAGAATGTCTAGCCATTAAGGCCTCTTGCTGAACCAGGGCGGCTTCGTGGCGTTGGACAGTCTCCTGGTGGTGGGACAGCATGGCAAAAGGTCCTGGGAACTGGCTGCCTCTGGGTTCATTTTTGGCTCTGTGTTTCTGTCAGGACCCGGTTACGAACCTGGGTCTCCGGAGTGAGAAACAGTCACTTAACCAACTGAGCCACGAATAGTCAGCAGAACCCAGAAGATGAGGCAGACACAGCAGTACTTAAGACGGTGTATTTAATAAAGTAAAAAAGGAGAAGTCCTTCAATACAAAATGGCAAATCCAAAAGGTGGTAGGTATAGCACAAAAAGCCTCAAGAGATACTCAAAAACAAAAACAGAATTCCACAAGAGCGTCCACGGAATCGACAAGAGTACACAGAACACTAGGGCTGGGTGCTAACATACAAACACAGAGCACAGAACTGAGGGAAACTAAGGGTTTAAATACAATCAGGGAAAACGAGGCACAGGTGCAAATAATAATGGGGATCAAGGGAAAAACATAAGGTCAAAAAGCACAATGGGGGCATCTAGTGACCAAAACCCGGAACAACCCTGGCCAAATCCTGACA
>NW_027003770.1:0-5217 GCF_036934945.1 Oncorhynchus masou masou
ATTGTCAGGACCCGGTTACGAACCTGGGTCTCCGAGTGAGAAACAGTCACTTAACCAACTGAGCCACGAACAGTCAGCAGAACCCAGAAGATGAGGCAGACACAGCAGTACTTAAGACGGTGTATTTAATAAAGTAAAGGAGAAGTCCTTCAATACAAAAAATGGGAAATCCAAAAGGTGGTAGGAATAGCACAAAAAGCCTCAAGAGATACTCAAGAACAAAAACAGAATTCCACAAGAGCATCCATCGAATCGACAAGAATACACAGAACACTAGGCTGGGTGCTAAACATAGAAACACAGAGCACAGAACTGAGGGAAAACTAAGGGTTTAAATACAATCAGGGTAAACGAGGCACAGGTGCAAATAATGGGGAACAAGGGAAAAAACATAAGGTCAAAAAAGCACAATGGGGGCATCTAGTGACCAAAACCCGGAACAACCTCTGGCCAAACCTGACAGAATCCCCCTAGAACGGCTCCTGACGTTCCTACCAGCTTCTCAGGGTGGGAGGGCCCTGGAACTGACGAATGAGGTCAGGGTCCAGGATGTCTTTGGCAGGAACCCAGGAGCTCCTCGACCGTAGCCTTCCCAGTCCACCAGATACTGCCAGGACCGCTGCACCCGGCGGAATCCAGTATCCGATGGACGGTATAAGCCGGCTGGCCTCCAATGACACGAGGCGGAGGGGAGGTCTGTCTCCGGGACAAGGGGAGAAAACAACAGGTTTTAACAATGAAATGTGAAATGTGGGATTAATCTTAAGGATCTGGGCAAGTGTAGGCTTATAAGAAACTGGGTTAACTCTCCTGGCAACCTTGAAGGGACCGATGTATTTTTGGGACAGCTTGCGAGACTCCACCCGTAGAGGTAAGTCCCTTGTGGAGAGCCAGACTCTGGCCGGGGCGCAGGGTAGGCCCGGGACGGCGACGGCCTGTTGGCTTGTTGTTGGTACCCTGTGAGGAACGCATAAGATTAAGACGGGTCTTCCTCCACATAAGCCGACAGCGTCTGACGAACTTCAAGGCTGAAGGCACTCTGACTTCTGCCTCCTGGTCCGGGAACAATGGAGGAGCATAGCCAAACTGACACTCGTGCGGGGACATACCAGTGGAGGAGGAGCGCAAGGTGTTGTGCGCGTATTCGGCCCAAACAATAAAGGATGACCATGTGGACGGGTTGTCACGAGTCATACATCGGAGGGTGGTTTCCAGCTCTTGATTCATCCTCTCTGTTTGGCCGTTGGACTCCGGATGGTACCCTGAAGATAGACTGGCAGAAGCCCCCATGAGTTGGCAGAAGGCCTTCCAAAACCTTGAGGCGAACTGGGGACCTCTGTCAGAAACCATATCTTGAGGAATGCCGAAGACTCGGAACACATGATTAATTACCAACTCAGCCGTTTCCTTGGCAGAAGGTAACTTAGTCAGAGGGACGAACCTGGCCGCCTTTGAAAACCTGTCGATTATGACTAGGATAGTAGTATTGCCATGGGATGGAGGAAGTCCAGTAATAAAGTCCAATGAGATATGGGACCAGGGTCTGTGGGGAACAGGTAAAGGGTGAAGGAGTCCTTGAGGGCGGAGGTGAGAAGATTTGCCCTGGCAGCACACGGGACAGGCATTGACGAAAGTGGCAACGTCTTCTCTTATGGTAGGCCACCAGAACTTACGCTGGATGAACTCCAAGGTGCGACCTACGCCCGGATGACAGGTGAGGCGAGAGGAGTGCCCCCACAGAAGGACCTGAGTCCTCACTGCCTTGGGGACAAACAACCGATTGGCAGGACCTCCTTTCGGGTCCGGTTCGCTAGCTTGAGCACGTCTCACGGTATCCTCAACTTGCCACGAGATCGGAGCCACAATCTTAGCAGCAGGAAGGACAGGCATGTCCGTGTCATCTCGAATGGCAGGAGCGTAGACTCGGGACAGGGCATCCGGTTTGAGATTCTTCGACCCGGGCCGATAGGTGAGGATAAACTGGAATCGATTGAAGAAAAGAGACCATCTAGCTTGTCTAGAGTTCAACCGCTTCGCCTGCTGGATATACTCCAGATTTTTGTGGTCCGTAAGCACTTGAAACGGGTGAGAAGCCCCCTCGAGCCAGTGTCTCCATTCCTTCAATGCCATCTTAACCGCTAGGAGTTCACGATCCCCACATCGTAGTTCCTCTCAGTCGGGGTAAGCCGGTGTGAGAAGAAAGCGCACGGATGAAGCTTCTTGTCTTCACCCCTCTGAGACAGGACAGCTCCAACACCAACCTCTGATGCGTCTACCTCCACCACAAATGGTTCATCCGTAGTCGGTAGTATCAGGATGGGAGCAGAGAGAACGCGCTGCTTGAGTCCTTGGAAGGCCGTCTCAGCTTCTCTTCCCCACAAAAACCTTGCATTGCCACCCTTGGTTAAAGCTGAGAGAGGGGCTGCCACCAAGCTGAAGTTCTTGATGAACTTGCGGTAAAAGTTTGTGAAGCCCAGGAAACGCTGAACTTCCTTAACGGATTTGGGGGTGGGCCAATCCGCTACCGCCCCTACCTTCCTGGGGTCCATTTGGACTCGACCGGGTTCCACTACAAATCCCAGGAATTGTACTCGGGATGAATGGAATTCACATTTTTCCGGCTTAACGTACAGATGGCTGTCCAGGAGGCGTTTGAGTACTTGTCTGACATGCTTAGTGTGTTCTTGAAGGGAGCTCGAAAAGATGAGGATGTCATCCAAGTAAACGAACACAAATATGTTAAGCATATCCCTAAGCACATCGTTTATGAGCGCTTGGAACACCGCTGGGGCGTTGGTCAGGCCGAAGGGCATCACCAAGTATTCATAGTGACCAGTAGGCGTGTTGAAAGCGGTCTTCCACTCGTCACCAGGTCTGATCCGCACAAGATGGTATGCGTTCCGCAGGTCAAGCTTAGTGAAAACAACTGCTTCCTGGAGCAGCTCGAAGGCTGTGGCCATAAGGGGTAGCGGGTAACGGTTACGGACGGTTATGGCATTGAGTCCCCGGTAGTCGATGCAAGGACGTAATCCACCGTCTTTCTTGGCCACAAAGAAAAACCCTGCTCCCGCCGGGGAGGTGGATGGACGCATGAGGCCTGCTTCCAGAGCGTCCTTGATGTAGGTATCCATAGCAGCTCGTTCGGGTGGAGATAGGGAAAAGATCCGACCCCTGGGGGGGCAAGTGCCCGGAAACAGGTCGATGGGGCAATCGTAAGGTCTATGGGGTGGTAGCATGGTGGCCCTCTGTTTGCTAAACACCAGTTTGAGGTCATGGTAACACTCGGGAACTCGGGTCAGGTCGATGGATTCTAAAGACTCGGGAGTAGAACTCGGGGAATTCTGGAAAATACAAGTAGCTTGGCACGTAGGACCCCACTGCTTGATAGTGCCCACAGACCAGTCGATGTGAGGGTTATGGCTGTGAAGCCAGGGGTATCCAAGGACGAGAGGGAACTCGGAACAGGAGATCAAATGAAAGTTCATCAATTCCTGGTGTTGTGAAACTGAAAGTCGCAAGGAGGTAGTGACATGAGTGACAAGTCCAGATCCCAAAGGGCTTCCATCCAATGTAGTGACCCTCATGGGTTCACTTAGAGGTTCAGAGGGAACGCCATTCTCCTTCGCCCAGACACCATCCATGAAGTTACCTGCGGCTCCAGAGTCTACCAAGGCTTGAAGGTGAAGCTTGTGGTTGTCCCAGGAGAGGGTGACTGGAATGAGCAGACGGGAGTTGGACGGATGGGAGGAGGTTATGTTTCCCGTTACAGTTCCCCCGGTCTGTACGGGACAGAGCGTTTCCCTGGAGCCCGGGACACGTGGAACGGAAATGGCCCGGTTTGCCGCAATATAGACAGCGTCGCTCCCTCATCCGGCGGTCTCTCTCAGCCTGGGAGATGCGTCCAATCTGCATGGGTTCCGATGGAGCCAGCGAGGATAAAGGTGGGGACTCGGAGCTGGGACAGATAGGGGCTAGAGGTCTACGGTTGAGTTCTCTCTCTCTCAGACGCTGGTCAATGCGTGAGGCCAACTTGATCAGGGACTCGAGATTGTCCGGTGGTTCCCGAGTGGCCAGTTCATCTTGGATAGTGTCGGAAAGGCCTTTCAGAAAGCACACCGTGAGCGCCTCGTTGTTCCAGCCACTTGCTGCTGCCACCGTGCGGAACTGGATGGCATAGTCCGTCACGCTGCGCCAACCTTGGTGGAGAGTCAGGAGCTGTTTGGCTGAGTCAGAACCACTGCTTGGGCCTTGAAACACTCGTTTGAATTCCTCAGCAAAGGCAGAGTAGCTGGCACAGCAGGAACTATGGGCATCCCACACAGCAGTAGCCCAGGCCAGGGCTTTCTCCGACAGCAGGGTGATGATATAAGCGATCTTAGACCGGTCGGTGGGAAACGACGAGGGTTGTAGCTCAAAGGAGAGAGAACATTGGGTGAGAAACCCTTTACAAGCACTTGGATCACCTGAGAACCGTTGGGGAGGTGGAAGACGAGGTTCAGCCAGGGGGTTAACTGCCATGGGTACGTGAATCTGAGGTACTGGGACGGGAACTGTTGCCGGGGTAAGACGATCAGATATTTGCTTAATGGAAGTCAGCATCTCCGACAGAAGATGAGAATGTCTAGCCATTAAGGCCTCTTGCTGAACCAGGGCGGCTTTGTGGCGTTGGACAGTCTCCTGGTGGTGGGACAGCATGGCAAAAAGGTCCTGGGAACTGGCTGCCTCTGGGTTCATTTTTGGCTCTGTGTTTCTGTCAGGACCCGGTTACGAACCTGGGTCTCCGGAGTGAGAAACAGTCACTTAACCAACTGAGCCACGAACAGTCAGCAGAACCCAGAAGATGAGGCAGACACAGCAGTACTTAAGACGGTGTATTTAATAAAGTAAAAAGGAGAAGTCCTTCAATACAAAAAAATGGCAAATCCAAAAGGTGGTAGGAATAGCACAAAAAGCCTCAAGAGATACTCAAGAACAAAAACAGAATTCCACAAGAGCATCCACCGGAATCGACAAGAATACACAGAACACTAGGGCTGGGTGCTAACATACAAACACAGAGCACAGAACTGAGGGAAACTAAGGGTTTAAATACAATCAGGGGAAACGAGGCACAGGTGCAAATAATAATGGGGAACAAGGGAAAAAACATAAGGTCAAAAAGCACAATGGGGGCATCTAGTGACCAAAACCCGGAACAACCCTGGCCAAATCCTGACA
>NW_027003771.1:0-5217 GCF_036934945.1 Oncorhynchus masou masou
TTGTCATGTCTTGTTATGTCTGTTCCTGTCCTTTCTCTTCATTCTCTCTCTCTGCTGGTCTTTTTAGGTTACCTTCTCTGTCTCTCATTCCTCAGCTGTTCTACATCTGCTACTTTAAGCTCTTCCTCTTCCCCACCTGTTCTCCTCTTCCCCTCTGATTAGGTCTCTATTTCTCTCTCTGTTCCTGCTACTTTCAGTGTCTGATTCTTGTTTGTGTTTTTGATGCAGAAGCAAGCTGTCGTCTCGTTTGCTTCCACCCCTTGTCCCTGTCCTGTCGGAGTCTGCCTGGCAGGAGCATCTTTACTATACTAACGTTCTTTTTGTTCTTCAAACGTTGGAAGAGGATTTATGCCATTCCTGTATTTTCATTAAGAACTCTGTTTTCTGTTAAAACCGCTTTTGGGTCTTCACTCAAGTTCATAACAGAAGAATCAGACCAAGAATGGACCCAGCGGCTCCGGACCCTTTTCGCTCCGCCGTCGAGATCAGGAGCGTGCTAGGCAGACTGCGAAGGAGGAATTGTCTGCTGCTCAACATGCCGTTGAGACCCTGGCCGTCCAGTCTCCGACCTCACAGGACGGTTCACCAACTCCACCTCGTCCGCCCACTTCCAGGGTTTTCCGAGTCTCCGGGCCCAGGATCAACAACCCGCCGTGTTACTCTGGGAGCCCACTGAGTGCCGCTCATTCCTCACTCAGTGTGATGTGGTGTTCTCTCTCCAGCCCAACACTTACTCCAGGAGCGCAGCCCGCATCGCCTACGTCATTTCTCTCCCTTACCGGACGGGCGCGTGAGTGGGGCACGGCAGTCTGGGAGGCGAGGGCTGAGTGTATTAACCAGTATCAGGACTTTAAGGAGGAGATGATACGGGTTTTTGACCGTTCTGTTTTGGCGAGGAGGCTTCCAGGGCCCTGTCTTCCCTATGTCAGGGGAATAGATCCATAACGGATTATTCTATTGAGTTTCGCACTCTCGCTGCCTCTAGTGACTGGAACGAGCCGGCTTTGCTCGCTCGTTTTCTGGAGGGTCTCCACGTCGAGGTTAAGGATGAGATCCTCTCCCGGGGGTTCCTTCCAGTCTGGACTCCTTAATAGCTCTCGCTATTCGCATAGAAGCTGACGGTTTGATCTTCGTGCGAGCTCGTGGAAAGGAGCTCACGTTCTCCGTTGCTCCCCTCTCCACATCACTGCCACCTGCCGCATCGCCACCCTCCTCCGCCCGGCTCGGATGCTGAGCCTATGCAGCTGGGGGTATTCGCATCTCGGCCAAGGAGAGGGAACGGGTCACCAATCGCCTCTGTCTCTACTGCGGCTCCGCTGGTCATTTTGTCACCTCATGTCAGTAAGAAGCCAGAGCTCATCCCAGTAAGAGGAGGGCACACAGGCGGCACCAACTACTCAGGCCTCCTTCTGGATCACGCACTACCTCGGTCCATCTCCGCTGGCCCGGTTTCATCTGCTTCCTGCAGTGCCTTGATAGACTCTGGGGCGGAGGGCTGTTTTATGGACGAGACCTGGGCTCGGGAACATGACATTCCTCTCAGACAGTTAGGGAGCCCAGGGCCTTGTTCGCTTTAGATGGTAGTTCTCTCCCCAAGATTCAGCGTGAGACGCTGCCTTTAACCCTCACTGTCTCTGGTAATCATAGCGAAACCATTTCTTTTTTAATTTTTCGTTCACCTTTTACACCTGTTGTTTTGGGTCATCCCTGGCTAGTGCGCCATAACCCTTCTATTAATTGGTCTAGTAATACTATCCTATCCTGGAATGTTTCTTGTCATGTAACCTGTTTAATGTCTGCTATCCCTCCTGTTTCCTCTGTCTCTTCTTCACAGGAGGAGCCTGGCGATTTGACAGGGGTGCCGGAGGAGTATCACGATCTGCGCACGGTGTTCAGTCGTTCCAAGGCCACTTCTCTCCCTCCACACCGGTCGTATGACTGTAGTATTGATCTCCTTCCGGGAACTACTCCCCCGGGAGTAGATTATACTCTCTGTCGGCTCCCGAACGTAAGGCTCTCGAGGATTATTTGTCGGTTTCGCTCGACGCCGGTACCATAGTCTCCTCCTCCTCCCCCGCCGGAGCGGGGTTTTTTTGTTCAGAAGAAGGACGGGTCCCTGCGCCCATGCGTGGATTATCGAGGGCTGAATGACATAACAGTTAAGAATCGTTATCCGCTTCCTCTTATGTCTTCAGCCTTCGAGATCCTGCAGGGAGCCAGGTTTTTCACCAAATTGGACCTTCGTAACGCCTACCATCTCGTGCGCATCAGGGAGGGGGACGAGTGGAAGACGGCGTTTAACACTCCGTTAGGGCACTTTGAATACCGGGTTCTTCCTTTCGGCCTCGTTAACGCTCCAGCTGTCTTTCAGGCACTAGTTAACGACGTCCTGAGAGACATGCTGAACATTTTTGTTTTCGTTTACATGGACGATATCCTGATTTTTCACCGTCTCTCTCGATTCATGTTCAGCACGTGCGGCGCGTCCTCCAGCGCCTTTTGGAGAACTGTCTTTATGTGAAGGCTGAGAAGTGCACTTTTCATGCCGCCTCTGTCCCTTTTCTCGGTTCCGTTATTTCCGCTGAGGGCATTAAGATGGATCCCGCTAAGGTCCAGGCTGTCATTGATTGGCCCGTTCCTAAGTCACGCGTCGAGCTGCAGCGCTTTCTGGGCTTCGCTAATTTCTACCGTCGTTTCATCCGTAATTTCGGTCAGGTGGCAGCTCCTCTCACAGCCCTTACTTCTGTTAAGACGTGCTTTAAGTGGTCCGTTTCCGCCCAGGGAGCTTTTGATCTTCTTAAGAATCGTTTTACATCCGCACCTATTCTTGTTACACCTGACATCTCTAGACAGTTTGTTGTTGAGGTTGACGCGTCAGAGGTGGGCGTGGGAGCCATTCTTTCTCAGCGCTCTCTCTCTGACGGCAAGGTCCATCCTTGCGCGTTTTTCTCTCATCGCTTATCGCCGTCAGAACGTAACTATGATGTTGGTAATCGCGAACTGCTCGCCATCCGCTTAGCCCTAGGCGAATGGCGACAGTGGTTGGAGAGGCGACCGTTCCTTTTGTCGTTTGGACTGACCATAGGAACCTTGAGTACATCCGTTCAGCCAAAGCGACTTAATGCGCGTCAGGCTCGTTGGGCTCTGTTTTTCGCTCGTTTCGAGTTTGTTATTTCTTATCGTCCGGGCTCAAAAAACACCAAACCTGATGCTTTATCTCGTCTCTTCAGTTCTTCTGAGGTCTCCACCGACCCCGATGGGATTCTCCCTGAGGGGCGTGTTGTCGGGTTGACTGTCTGGGGAATTGAGAGGCAGGTAAAGCAAGCACTCGCTCACACTCCGTCGCCGCGAGCTTGTCCTAGGAACCTTCTGTTCGTTCCCGTTCCTACTCGTCCGGCCGTTCTTCAGTGGGCCCACTCTGCCAAGTTAGCCGGCCACCCCGGCGTTCGGGAGTACGCTCGCTTCCATTCGCCAGCGTTTCTGGTGGCCCACTCGGGAACGTGACGCGCGTCGATTTGTCGCCGCTTGTTCGGTCTGCGCGCAGACTAAATCTGGGAACTCTCCTCCTGCCGGCCGTCTCAGACCGCTTCCCATTCCCTCTCGACCGTGGTCTCACATCGCTTTAGATTTTATCACCGGACTGCCTTCATCAGCGGGAAGACAGTTATTCTTACGGTTGTCGATAGATTCTCTAAGGCGGCTCATTTCATTCCTCTCGATAAGCTCCCTTCTGCTAAGGAGACGGCTCAGATCATTATCGAGAATGTTTTCCGAATTCATGGCCTTCCGTCTGACGTCGTTTCCGACAGAGGTCCGCAGTTCACGTCTCAATTTTGGAGGGAGTTTTGCCGTTTGATTGGGGCTTCCGTCAGTCTCTCGTCCGGCTTTCATCCCCAGTCTAACGGTCAAGCCGAGCGGGCCAATCAGACTGTTGGTCGCATTTTACGCAGTCTTTCTTTTCGTAACCCTGCGTCTTGGTCAGAACAGCTCCCCTGGGCAGAGTACGCCCACAACTCGCTTCCCTCGTCTGCTACCGGTCTATCCCCTTTTCAGTGTAGCCTCGGGTACCAGCCTCCGCTGTTCTCATCTCAGCTCGCCGAGTCCTGCGTCCCCTCCGCTCAGGCTTTTGTCCAGCGTTGCGAGCGCACCTGGAAGGGGGTCAGGTCGGCACTTTGCCGTAATAGGGCGCAGACTGTGAGGGCCGCTAATAAGCGTAGGACCAAGAGTCCTAGATATTGTTGCGGTCAGAGAGTATGGCTCTCCACTCAGAACCTTCCCCTTAAGACAGCTTCTCGCAAGTTGGCCCCGCGGTTCATTGGTCCGTTCCGTATTTCCCAGGTCATTAATCCTGTCGCAGTGCGACTTCTTCTCCAGCGCTATCTTCGTCGCGTTCACCCGGTCTTCCATGTCTCCTGTGTTAAGCCCGTTCTTCGCGCCCCCGCTCGTCCCCTCCCCCCATCCTTGTCGAGGCGCACCCATCTACAGGGTTCGTAAGATTTTGGACATGCGCCCTCGGGGCCGTGGTCATCAGTACCTAGTGGATTGGGAGGGGTACGGTCCTGAGGAGAGGAGTTGGGTTCCCTCTCGGGACGTGCTGGACCGTTCGCTGATCGATGATTTCCTCCGTTGCCGCCAGGTTTCCTCCTCGAGTGCGCCAGGAGGCGCTCGGTGAGTGGGGGGTACTGTCATGTCTTGTTATGTCTGTTCCTGTCCTTTCTCTTCATTCTCTCTCTCTGCTGGTCTTTTTAGGTTACCTTCTCTGTCTCTCATTCCTCAGCTGTTCTACATCTGCCCTAACTAGCTCTTTCACTCTTCCCCACCTGTTCTCTCTTCCCCCTCTGATTAGGTCTCTATTTCTCTCTCTGTTCCTGCTACTTTCAGTGTCTGATTCTTGTTTGTGTTTTTTGATGCCAGAAGCAAGCTGTCGTCTCGTTTGCTTCCACCTTGTCCTGTCCTGTCGGAGTCTGCCTGGCAGGAGCATCCTGCACTATACTAACGTTCTTTTTGTTCCGCTGACAACGTTGGAAGAGGATTTATGCCATTCCTGTATTTTCATTAAAGAACTCTGTTTTCTGTTAAAACCGCTTTTGGGTCTTCACTCAAGTTCATAACACTCATATGTATATACTGTACTCGATACCATCTACTGTATCTTGCCTATGCTGCTCTGTGCCATCACTCATTCATATATCTTCTATGTACATATTCTTTATCCCC
>NW_027003772.1:0-5216 GCF_036934945.1 Oncorhynchus masou masou
GTCTCCGGAGTGAGAAACAGTCACTTAACCAACTGAGCCACGAATAGACAGCAGAACCCAGAAGATGAGGCAGACACAGCAGTACTTAAGACGGTGTATTTAATAAAGAAAAAATCCTAAAATACAAAAAATGGCAAATCCAAAAGGTGGTAGGAAAAACACAAAGACCTCAAAAGAAACTCACCAAAAATAAACAAAAACAAAAAACAGAATACCACAAGAACTTCACCCGGAATCGACAAGAGCACACAGAACACTAGGGCAGGGTGCTAACATACAAACACAGAGCACAGAACTGAGGGAAACAAAGGGTTTAAATACAATCAGGGGAAACGAGACACAGGTGCAAATAATAATGGGGATCAAGGGAAAAACATAGGGACAAAAAGCACAATGGGGACATCTACTGACCAAAACCCGGAACAACCCTGGCCAAATCCTGACAGAATCCCCCCTAGGAACGGCTCCTGACGTTCCTACCAGCTCTCTCAGGGTGGAGGACCCTGAACTGACGAATGAGGTCAGGGTCCAGGATGTCTTTGGCAGGAACCCAGGAGCGCTCCTCAGGACCGTAGCCTTCCCAGTCCACCAGATACTGCCAGGACCGCTGCACCCGGCGGGAATCCAGTATCCGGTGGACGGTATAAGCCGGCTGGCCTCCAATGACACGAGGCGGAGGGGGAGGTCTGTCTGCCGGGACAAGGGGAGAAAAACAACAGGTTTTAACAATGACACATGAAATGTGGGATTAATCTTAAGGGATCTGGGTAAGTGTAGGCGATAAGAAACTGGGTTAACTCTCCTGGCAACCTTGAAGGGACCGATGTATTTTTGGGACAGCTTGCGAGACTCCACCCGTAGAGGTAAGTCTCTTGTGGAAAGCCAGACTCTCTGGCCGGGCGCAGGGTAGGCCCGGGACGGCGACGTCTGTTGGCTTGTTGTTGATACCTCTGTGAGGAACGCATCAGATTAAGACGGGTCTTCCTCCACATAAGCCGACAGCGTCTGACGAACCTCAAGGCTGAAGGCACTCTGACTTCTGCCTCCTGGTCCGGGAACAATGGAGGAGCATAGCCAAACTGACACTCGTGCGGGGACATACCAGTGGAGGAGGAGCGCAAGGTGTTGTGCGCGTATTCGGCCCAAACAATAAAGGATGACCATGTGGACGGGTTGTCACGAGTCATACATCGGAGGGTGGTTTCCAGCTCTTGATTCATCCTCTCTGTTTGGCCGTTGGACTCCGGATGGTACCCTGAAGATAGACTGGCAGAAGCCCCCATGAGTTGGCAGAAGGCCTTCCAAAACCTTGAGGCGAACTGGGGACCTCTGTCAGAAACCACATCTTGAGGAATGCCGAAGACTCGGAACACATGATTAATTACCAACTCAGCCGTTTCCTTGGCAGAAGGTAACTTAGTCAGAGGGACGAACCTGGCCGCCTTTGAAAACCTGTCGATTATGACTAGGATAGTAGTATTGCCATGGGATGGAGGAAGTCCAGTAATAAAGTCCAATGAGATATGGGACCAGGGTCTGTGGGGAACAGGTAAAGGGTGAAGGAGTCCTTGAGGGCGGAGGTGAGAAGATTTGCCCTGGCAGCACACGGGGCAGGCATTGACGAAAGTGGCAACGTCTTCTCTTATGGTAGGCCACCAGAACTTACGCTGGATGAACTCCAAGGTGCGACCTACGCCCGGATGACAGGTGAGGCGAGAGGAGTGCCCCCACAGAAGGACCTGAGTCCTCACTGCCTTGGGGACAAACAACCGATTGGCAGGGCCTCCTTTAGGGTCCGGTTCGCTAGCTTGAGCACGTCTCACGGTATCCTCAACTTGCCACGAGATCGGAGCCACAATCTTAGCAGCAGGAAGGACAGGCATGTCCGTGTCATCTCGAATGGCAGGAGCGTAGACTCGGGACAGGGCATCCGGTTTGAGATTCTTCGACCCGGGCCGATAGGTGAGGATAAACTGGAATCGATTGAAGAAAAGAGACCATCTAGCTTGTCTAGAGTTCAATCGCTTCGCCTGCTGGATATACTCCAGATTTTTGTGGTCCGTAAGCACTTGAAACGGGTGAGAAGCCCCCTCGAGCCAGTGTCTCCATTCCTTCAATGCCATCTTAACCGCTAGGAGTTCACGATCCCCCACATCGTAGTTCCTCTCAGTCGGGGTAAGCCGGTGTGAGAAGAAAGCGCACGGATGAAGCTTCTTGTCTTCACCCCTCTGAGACAGGACAGCTCCAACACCAACCTCTGATGCGTCTACCTCCACCACAAATGGTTCATCCGTAGTCGGTAGTATCAGGATGGGAGCAGAGAGGACGCGCTGCTTGAGTCCTTGGAAGGCCGTCTCAGCTTCTCTTCCCCACACAAACCTTGCATTGCCACCTTTGGTTAAAGCTGAGAGAGGAGCTGCCACCAAACTGAAGTTCTTGATGAACTTGCGGTAAAAGTTTGTGAAGCCCAGGAAACGCTGAACATCCTTAACGGATTTGGGGGTGGGCCAATCCGCTACCGCCCCTACCTTCCTAGGGTCCATTTGGACTCGACCGGGTTCCACTACAAATCCCAGGAATTGTACTCGGGATGAATGGAATTCACATTTTTCCGGCTTAACGTACAGATGGCTGTCCAGGAGGCGTTTGAGTACTTGTCTGACATGCTTAGTGTGTTCTTGAAGGGAGCTCGAAAAGATGAGGATGTCATCCAAGTAAACGAACACAAATATGTTAAGCATATCCCTAAGCACATCGTTTATGAGCGCTTGGAACACCGCTGGGGCGTTGGTCAGGCCGAAGGGCATCACCAAGTATTCATAGTGACCAGTAGGCGTGTTGAAGCGGTCTTCCACTCGTCACCAGGTCTGATCCGCACAAGATGGTATGCGTTCCGCAGGTCAAGCTTAGTGAAAACAACTGCTTCCTGGAGCAGCTCGAAGGCTGTGGCCATAAGGGGTAGCGGGTAACGTGTTACGGACGGTTATGTCATTGAGTCCCCGGTAGTCGATGCAAGGACGTAATCCACCATCTTTCTTGGCCACAAAGAAAAACCCTGCTCCCGCCGGGGAGGTTGATGGACGCATGAGGCCTGCTTCCAGAGAGTCCTTGATGTAGGTATCCATAGCAGCTCGTTCGGGTGGAGATAGGGAAAAGATCCGACCCCTGGGGGGCAAGTGCCCGGAAACAGGTCGATGGGGCAATCGTAAGATCTATGGGGTGGTAGCATGGTGGCCCTCTGTTTGCTAAACACCAGTTTGAGGTCATGGTAACACTCGGGAACTCGGGTCAGGTCGATGGATTCTAAAGACTCGGGAGTAGAACTCGGGAATTCTGGAAAATACAAGTAGCTTGGCACGTAGGACCCCACTGCTTGATAGTGCCCACAGACCAGTCGATGTGAGGGTTATGGCTGTGAAGCCAGGGGTATCCAAGGACGAGAGGGAACTCGGAACAGGAGATCAAATGAAAGTTCATCAATTCCTGGTGTTGTGAAACTGAAAGTCTCAAGGAGGTAGTGACATGAGTGACAAGTCCAGATCCCAAAGGGCTTCCATCCAATGTAGTAACCCTCATGGGGTCACTTAGAGGTTCAGAGGGAACGCCATTCTCCTTCGCCCAGACACCATCCATGAAGTTACCTGCGGCTCCAGAGTCTACCAAGGCTTGAAGGTGAAGCTTGTGGTTGTCCCAGGAGAGGGTGACTGGAATGAGCAGACGGGAGTTGGACGGATGGGAGGAGGTTATGTTTCCCGTTACAGTTCCCCCGGTCTGTACGGGACAGAGCGTTTCCCTGGAGCCCGGGACACGTGGAACGGAAATGGCCCGGTTTGCCGCAATATAGACAGCGTCGCTCCCTCATCCGGCGGTCTCTCTCAGCCTGGGAGATGCGTCCAATCTGCATGGGTTCCGGTGGAGCCAGCGATGATAAAGGTGGGGACTCGGAGCTGGGACTGATAGGGGCTAGAGGTCTACGGTTGAGTTCTCTCTCTCTCAGACGCTGGTCAATGCGTGAGGCCAACTTGATCAGGGACTCGAGATTGTCCGGTGGTTCCCGAGTGGCCAGTTCATCTTGGATAGTGTCGGAAAGGCCTTTCAGAAAGCACACCGTGAGCGCCTCGTTGTTCCAGCCACTCGCTGCTGCCACCGTGCGGAACTGGATGGCATAGTCCGTCACGCTGCGCCAACCTTGATGGAGAGTCAGGAGCTGTTTGGCTGAGTCAGAACCACTGCTTGGGCCTTGAAACACTCGTTTGAATTCCTCAGCAAAGGCAGAGTAGCTGGCACAGCAGGAACTATGGGCATCCCACACAGCAGTAGCCCAGGCCAGGGCTTTTTCCGACAGCAGGGTAATGATATATGCGATCTTAGACCGGTCGGTGGGAAACGACGAGGGTTGCAGCTCAAAGGAGAGAGAACATTGAGTGAGAAAGCCTTTACAAGCACTTGGATCACCTGAGAACCGTTGGGGAGGTGGAAGACGAGGTTCAGCCAGGGGGTTAACTGCCATGGGTACGTGAACCTGAGGTACTGGGACGGAAACTGTTGCCGGGGTAAGTCGATCAGATATTTGCTTAATGGAAGTCAGCATCTCCGACAGAAGATGAGAATGTCTAGCCATTAAGGCCTCTTGCTGAACCAGGGCGGCTTCGTGGCGTTGGACAGTCTCCTGGTGGTGGGACAGCGTGGCAAAAGGTCCTGGGAACTGGCTGCCTCTGGGTTCATTTTTGGCTCTGTGTTTCTGTCAGGACCCGGTTTCGAACCTGGGTCTCCGGAGTGAGAAACAGTCACTTAACCAACTGAGCCACGAATAGACAGCAGAACCCAGAAGATGAGGCAGACACAGCAGTACTTAAGACGGTGTATTTAATAAAGAAAAAATCCTAAAATACAAAAAATGGCAAATCCAAAAGGTGGTAGGAAAAACACAAAAAGACCTCAAAAGAAACTCACCAAAAATAAACAAAAACAAAAAACAGAATACCACAAGAACTTCACCCGGAATCGACAAGAGCACACAGAACACTAGGGCAGGGTGCTAACATACAAACACAGAGCACAGAACTGAGGGAAACAAAGGGTTTAAATACAATCAGGGGAAACGAGACACAGGTGCAAATAATAATGGGGATCAAGGGAAAAACATAGGGACAAAAAGCACAATGGGGACATCTACTGACCAAAACCCGGAACAACCCTGGCCAAATCCTGACAAT
>NW_027003773.1:0-5216 GCF_036934945.1 Oncorhynchus masou masou
TGGTGTAACAATACATCATGTAGATGCACTATAATAAAGCAGACTTCGGTCTATACTGCTCCTACATGGTGTAACAATACATCATGTAGATGTATATAATGAACAGACTAGGTCTATACTGCTCCTACATGGTGTAACAATACATCATGTAGATGTATATAATGAACAGACGAGGTCTATACTGCTCCTGCATGGTGTGGCAATACATCATGTAGATGTATATAATGAACAGACTAGGTCTATACTGCTCTCCATGGTGTAACAATACATCATTTTTTTATATACAGTGCCTTGCGAAAGTATTCGAGCCCCCTTGAACTTTGTGACCTTTTGCCACATTTCAGGCTTCAAACATAAAGATATAAAACTGTATTTTTTTGTGAAGAATCAACAACAAGTGGGACACAATCATGAAGTGGAGCGACATTTATTGGATATTTCAAACTTTTTTAACAAATCAAAAACTGAAAAATTGGAAGCGTGCGAAATTATTCAGCCCCTTAAGTTAATACTGTGGCGCCACCTTTTGCCTGCGATTACAGCTGTAAGTCGCTTGGGGTATGTCTCTATCAGTTTTGCACATCGAGAGACTGACATTTTTCCCATTCCTCCTTGCAAAACAGCTCGAGCTCAGTGAGGTTGGATGGAGAGCATTTGTGAACAGCAGTTTTCAGTTCTTTCCACAGATTCTCGATTGGATTCAGATCTGGACTTTGACTTGGCCATTCTAACACCTGGATATGTTTATTTTTGAACCATTCCATTGTAGATTTTGCTTTATATTTTGGATCATTGTCTTGTTGGAAGACAAATCTCCGTCCCAGTCTCAGGTCTTTTGCAGACTCCATCAGGTTTTCTTCCAGAATGGCCCTGTATTTGGCTCCACCCATCCCATCTTCCCATCAATTTTAACCATCTTCCCTGTCCCTGCTGAAGAAAAGCAGGCCCAAACCATGATGCTGCCACCACCATGTTTGACAGTGGGGATAGAGTGTTCAGGGTGATGGGCTGTGTTCAACTTACGCCAAAGCTAACATTTTGCATTGTTGCCAAAAAGTTCACTTGGCTACATAGCTGATGCCTGCTGGACTGTCCATTAATCACGTACTCCATTCTGCTTGTTTATGTTTTTATCTGTCGGCCCAAGCCGCACTCAGAGCTCTGTGTGCAGTTAATCCGACCCTCTCTGTCAACGCCATTTTACCTGCTGTTGTTGTGCTAGCTGATTAGCTGTTGTCTCACCTACTGTTGTAGCTAGCTCTCCTAATTAACACATGCGATTACTGTATGCCTTGCTGTAAGTCTCTCTCAAATGTCAATATGCCTTGTATACTGTTGTTCAGGTTAGTTATCATTGTTTTAGTTTACAATGGAGCCCCTAGTTCCACTCTTCATACCCCTGATACCTCCTTTGTCCCACCTCCCACACATGCGTTGACCTCATCCATTACAACCAGCATGTCCAGAGATACAACCTCTCTTATCATCACCCAGTGCCTGGGCTTACCTCCATTGTACCCACACCCCCACATACCCCTGTCTGCACATTATGCCCTGAATATATTCTACCATGCCCAGAAATCTGCTCCTTTTATTCTTTGTCCCCAACGCTCTAGGCGACCAGTTTTGATAGCCTTTAGCCGCACCCTCATACTACTCCTCCTCTGTTCCGCGGGTGATGTGGAGGTAAACTCAGGCCCTGCATGTCCCCAGGCACCCTCATTTGTTGACTTCTGTGATCGAAAAAGCCTTGGTTTCATGCTTGTCAACATCAGAAGCCTCCTCCCTAAGTTTGTTTTACTCACTGCTTTAGCACACTCTGCTAATCCTGATGTCCTTGCCGTGTCTGAATCCTGGCTCAGGAAGGCCACCAAAAATTCTGAGATTTCCATACCCAACTATAACATTTTCCGTCAAGATAGAACTGCCAAAGGGGAAGGAGTTGCAGTCTACTGCAGAGATAGCCTGCAAAGTAATGTCATACTTTCCAGGTCCATACCCAAACAGTTTGAACTACTAATTTTAAAAATGACTCCCTCCAGAAATAAGTCTCTCACTGTTGCCCTGCTACCGACCCCCCTCAGCTCCCAGCTGTACCCTGGACACCATTTGTGAATTGATCGCCCTCCATCTAGCTTCAGAGTTTGTTCTGTTAGGTGACCCAAACTGGGATATGCTTAACACCCCGGCAGTCCTACAATCTAAGCTAGATGCCCTCAATCTCACACAAATCCATCAAGGAACCCACCAGGTACAACCTTAAATCTGTAAACAAGGGCACCCTCATAGACGTCATCCAAATACACCTCCACTGTCTTCAACCAGGATCTCAGCAATCACTGCCTCATTGCATGTATCCGCTACGGATCCGCAGTCAAACGACCACCCCTCATCACTGTCAAACGCTCCCTAAAACACTTCTGTGAGCAGGCCTTTCTAATCGACATGGCCCGGGTATCCTGGAAGGATATTGACCTTATCCCGTCAGTTGAGAATGCCTGGTCATTCTTTAAAAGTAACTTCCTCACCATTGTAGATAAGCATGTTCCGTTCAAAAAATACAGAACTAAGAACAGATATAGCCCTTGGTTCAATCCAGACCTGACTGCCCTCGACCAGCACAAAAACATCCTGTGGCGGACTGCAATAGCATCGAATAGTCCCCGCGATATGCAACTGTTCAGGGAAGTCAGGAACCAATACACGCAGTCAGTCAGGAAAGCAAAGGCCAGCTTCTTCAGGCAGAAATTTGCATCCTGTAGCTCCAACTCCAAAAGGTTCTGGGACACTATTAAGTCCATGGAGAACAAGAGCACCTCCTCCCAGCTGCCCACTGCTCTGAGGCTAGGTAACACGGTCACCACTGATAAATCCATGACTTCAACAAGCATTTCTCAACGGCTCGCCATGCCTTCCTCCTGGCTACTCCAACCTCGGCCAACAGCTCCACCCCCCCCCGCAGCTCGCCCAAGCCTCTCCAGGTTCTCCTTTATCCAGATCCAGATAGCAGATGTTCTGAAAGAGCTGCAAAACCTGGACCCGGGCTGGGCTTGACAATCTGGACCCTCTATTCCTGAAACTATCTGCCGCCATTGTCGCAACCCCTATTACCAGCCTGTTCAACCTCTTTCATATCATCTGAGATCCCCAAGGATTGGAAAGCTGCCGCAGTCATCCCCCTCTTCAAAGGGGGAGACACCCTGGACCCAAACTGTTACAGACCTATATCCATCCTGCCCTGCCTATCTAAGGTCTTCAAAAGCCAAGTCAACAAACAGGTCACTGACCATCTCGAATCTCACCGTACCTTCTCCGCTGTGCAATCTGGTTTCCGAGGCCGGTCACGGGTGCACCTCAGCCACGCTCAAGGTACTAACGATATCATAACCGCCATCGATAAAAGACAGTACTGTGCAGCCGTCTTCATCGACCTTGACAAGGCTTTCGACTCTGTCAATCACCGTATTCTTATCGGCAGACTCAGTAGCCTCGGTTTTCTGATGACTGCCTTGCCTGGTTCACCAACTACTTTGCAGACAGAGTTCAGTGTTTCAAATCGGAGGGCATGCTGTCCGGTCCTCTGGCAGTCTCTATGGGGTGCCACAGGGTTCAATTCTCGGGCCGACTCTTCTCTCTGTATATATCAATGATGTTGCTCTTGCTCCCTGATCCACCTCTACGCAGACGACACCATTCTGTAAACTTCCGACCCGTCCTTGAACACTGTGCTATCTAACCTCAAAACGAGCTTCAATGCCATACAACACTCCTTCCGTGACCTCCAACTGCTCTTAAACGCTAGTAAAACCAAATGCATGCTTTTAAACCGTTCGCTGCCTGAACCCGCACATCCGACTAGCATCACCACCCTGGATGGTTCCGACCTAGAATATGTGGACATCTATAAGTACCTATGTGTCTGGCTAGACTGTAAACTCTCCTTCCAGACTCATATCAAACATCTACAATCTAAAATAAAATCTAGAGTCGGCTTTCTATTCCGCAACAAAGCCTCCTTCACTCATGCCGCCAAACTTACCCAAGTAAAACTGACTATCCTACCTAGATCCTCGACTTTGGCGATGTCATCTACAAAATAACTTCCAACACTCTACTCAGCAAACTGGATGCAGTTTATCACAGTGCCATTCATTTTGTCACTAAAGCACCTTATACCACCCACCACTGCGACCTGTATGCTCTAGTCGGCTGGTCCTCGCTCCATTTCGTCGCCAGACCCACACGGCTCCAGGTCATCTACAAGTCCATGCTAGGTAAAGCTCCTTGTATCTCCAGTTCACTGGTCACGATGGCAGCACCCACCCGTAGCACACGCTCCAGCAGGTGTATCTCACTGATCATCCCTAAAGCCAACACCTCATTTACGCCTTTTGTTTCCAGTTCTCCTGCTGCATGTGACTGGAACGAATTGCAAAATCGTAAATGTATTATTAGTAAGAAGTAATGTGGTATATTGTTTAATTTTAATAAAAGTGACCCGAGTCCAATTAGTCATGATGTTATTACATAGACAGGGCATTCAGAATGTATTCAGACCCTTTCACCTTAAATAGACAGGGCATTCAGAATGTATTCAGACCCTTTCACCTTAAATAGACAGGGCATTCAGAATGCATTCAGACCCTTTCACCTTAAATAGACAGGGCATTCAGAATGTATTCAGACCCTTTCACCTTAAATAGACGCGGCATTCAGAATGTATTCAGACCCTTTCACCTTAAATAGACGGGGCATTCAGAATGTATTCAGACCCGTTCACCTTAAATAGACGGGGCATTCAGAATGTATTCAGACCCTTTCACCTTAAATAGACAGGGCATTCAGAATGTATTCAGACCCTTTCACCTTAAATGAACAGGGCATTCAGAATGTATTCAGACCCTTTCTGTAAATAGGCAGGGCATTCAGAATGTATTCCAGACCCTTTCACCTTAAATAGACAGGGCATTCAGAATGCATTCAGACCCTTTCACCTTAAATAGACAGGGCATTCAGAATGTATTCAGACCCTTTCACCTTAAAAATAGACAGGGCATTCAGAATGTATTCAGACCCTTTCACCTTAAATAGACAGGGCATTCAGAATGTATTCAGACCCTTTCACCTTAAATAGACAGGGCATTCAGAATGCATTCAGACCCTTTCACCTTAAATAGACAGGGCATTCAGAATGTATTCAGACCCTTTCACCTTAA
>NW_027003774.1:0-5216 GCF_036934945.1 Oncorhynchus masou masou
GGGTTGTTCCGGGTTTTGGTCACTAGATGCCCCCATTGTGCTTTTTGACCTTATGTTTTTCCCTTGTTCCCCATTATTATTTGCACCTGTGCCTCGTTTCCCCTGATTGTATTTAAACCCTTAGTTTCCCTCAGTTCTGGGCTCTGTGTTTGTATGTTAGCACCCAGCCCTAGTGTTCTGTGTTTTCTTGTCGATTCCGGTGGATGCTCTTGTGGAATTCTGTTTTTGTTTTTGAGTATCTCTTGAGGCTTTTTTGTGCTATTCCTACCACCTTTTGGATTTGCCATTTTTGTATTGAAGGACTTCTCCTTTTTACTTTATTAAATACACCGTCTTAAGTACTGCTGTGTCTGCCTCATCTTCTGGGTTCTGCTGACTATTCGTGGCTCAGTTGGTTAAGTGACTGTTTCTCACTCCGGAGACCCAGGTTCGTAACCGGGTCCTGACAGAAACACAGAGCCAAAAATGAACCCAGAGGCAGCCAGTTCCCAGGACCTTTTTGCCATGCTGTCCCACCACCAGGAGACTGTCCAACGCCACGAAGCCGCCCTGGTTCAGCAAGAGGCCTTAATGGCTAGACATTCTCATCTTCTGTCAGAGATGCTGACTTCCATTAAGCAAATATCTGATCGTCTTACCCCGGCAACAGTTCCCGTCCCAGTACCTCAGATTCACGTACCCATGGCAGTTAACCCCCTGGCCGAACCTCGTCTTCCACCTCCCCAACGGTTCTCAGGTGATCCAAGTGCTTGTAAAGGGTTTCTCACCCAATGTTCTCTCTCCTTTGAGCTACAACCCTCGTCGTTTCCCACCGACCGGTCTAAGATCGCTTATATCATCACCCTCCTGTCGGAAAAAGCCCTGGCCTGGGCTACTGCTGTGTGGGATGCCCATAGTTCCTGCTGTGCCAGCTACTCTGCCTTTGCTGAGGAATTCAAACGAGTGTTTCAAGGCCCAAGCAGTGGTTCTGACTCAGCCAAACAGCTCCTGACTCTCCACCAAGGTTGGCGCAGCGTGACGGACTATGCCATCCAGTTCCGCACGGTGGCAGCAGCAAGTGGCTGGAACAACGAGGCGCTCACGGTGTGCTTTCTGAAAGGCCTTTCCGACACTATCCAAGATGAACTGGCCACTCGGGAACCACCGGACAATCTCGAGTCCCTGATCAAGTTGGCCTCACGCATTGACCAGCGTCTGAGAGAGAGAGAACTCAACCGTAGACCTCTAGCCCCTATCAGTCCCAGCTCCGAGTCCCCACCTTTATCCTCGCTGGCTCCATCGGAACCCATGCAGATTGGACGCATCTCCCAGGCTGAGAGAGACCGCCGGATGAGGGAGCGACGCTGTCTATATTGCGGAAAACCGGGCCATTTCCGTTCCACGTGTCCCGGGCTCCAGGGAAACGCTCTGTCCCGTACAGACCGGGGGGGGACTGTAACGGGAAACATAACCTCCTCCCATCCGTCCAACTCCCGTCTGCTCATTCCAGTCACCCTCTCCTGGGACAACCACAAGCTTCACCTTCAAGCCTTGGTAGACTCTGGAGCCGCAGGTAACTTCATGGATGGTGTCTGGGCGAAGGAGAATGGCGTTCCCTCTGAACCTCTAAGTGAACCCATGAGGGTCACTACATTGGATGGAAGCCCTTTGGGATCTGGACTTGTCACTCATGTCACTACCTCCTTGCGACTTTCAGCTTCACAACACCAGGAATTGATGAACTTTCATTTGATCTCCTGTTCCGAGTTCCCTCTCGTCCTTGGATACCCCTGGCTTCACAGCCATAACCCTCACATCGACTGGTCTGTGGGCACTATCAAGCAGTGGGGTCCTACGTGCCAAGCTACTTGTATTTTCCAGAATTCCCCGAGTTCTACTCCCGAGTCTTTAGAATCCATCGACCTGACCCGAGTTCCCGAGTGTTACCATGACCTCAAACTGGTGTTTAGCAAACAGAGGGCCACCATGCTACCACCCCATAGACCTTACGATTGCCCCATCGACCTGTTTCCGGGCACTTGCCCCCCAGGGGTCGGATCTTTTCCCTATCTCCACCCGAACGAGCTGCTATGGATACCTACATCAAGGACGCTCTGGAAGCAGGCCTCATGCGTCCATCCACCTCCCCGGCGGGAGCAGGGTTTTTCTTTGTGGCCAAGAAAGACGGTGGATTACGTCCTTGCATCGACTACCGGGGACTCAATGCCATAACCGTCCGTAACCGTTACCCGCTACCCCTTATGGCCACAGCCTTCGAGCTGCTCCAGGAAGCAGTTGTTTTCACTAAGCTTGACCTGCGGAACGCATACCATCTTGTGCGGATCAGACCTGGTGACGAGTGGAAGACCGCTTTCAACACGCCTACTGGTCACTATGAATACTTGGTGATGCCCTTCGGCCTGACCAACGCCCCAGCGGTGTTCCAAGCGCTCATAAACGATGTGCTTAGGGATATGCTTAACATATTTGTGTTCGTTTACTTGGATGACATCCTCATCTTTTCGAGCTCCCTTCAAGAACACACTAAGCATGTCAGACAAGTACTCAAACACCTCCTGGACAGCCATCTGTACGTTAAGCCGGAAAAATGTGAATTCCATTCATCCCGAGTACAATTCCTGGGATTTGTAGTGGAACCCGGTCGAGTCCAAATGGATCCCAGGAAGGTAGGGGCGGTAGCGGATTGGCCCACCCCCAAATCCGTTAAGGAAGTTCAGCGTTTCCTGGGCTTCACAAACTTTTACCGCAAGTTCATCAAGAACTTCAGCTTGGTGGCAGCCCCTCTCTCAGCTTTAACCAAGGGTGGCAATGCAAGATTTTTGTGGGGAAGAGAAGCTGAGACGGCCTTCCAAGGACTCAAGCAGCGCGTTCCCTCTGCTCCCATCCTGATACTACGGATGAACCATTTGTGGTGGAGGTAGACGCATCAGAGGTTGGTGTTGGAGCTGTCCTGTCTCAGAGGGGTGAAGACAAGAAGCTTCATCCGTGCGCTTTCTTCTCACACCGGCTTACCCCGACTGAGAGGTACTACGATGTGGGGGATCGTGAACTCCTAGCGGTTAAGATGGCATTGAAGGAATGGAGACAATGGCTCGAGGGGGCTTCTCACCCGTTTCAAGTGCTTACGGACCACAAAAATCTGGAGTATATCCAGCAGGCGAAGCGGTTGAACTCTAGACAACCTAGATGGTCTCTTTTCTTCAATCGATTCCAGTTTATCCTCACCTATCGGCCCGGGTCGAAGAATCTCAAACCGGATGCCCTGTCCCGAGTCTACGCTCCTGCCATTCGAGATGACACGGACATGCCTGTCCTTCCTGCTGCTAAGATTGTGGCTCCGATCTCGTGGCAAGTTGAGGATACCGTGAGACGTGCTCAAGCTAGCGAACCGGACCCGAAAGGAGGTCCTGCCAATCGGTTGTTTGTCCCCAAGGCAGTGAGGACTCAGGTCCTTCTGTGGGGGCACTCCTCTCGCCTCACCTGTTATCCGGGCGTAGGTCGCACCTTGGAGTTCATCCAGCGTAAGTTCTGGTGGCCTACCATAAGAGAAGACGTTGCCACTTTCGTCAATGCCTGTCCCGTGTGCTGCCAGGGCAAATCTTCTCACCTCCGCCCTCAAGGACTCCTTCACCCTTTACCTGTTCCCCACAGACCCTGGTCCCATATCTCATTGGACTTTATTACTGGACTTCCTCCATCCCATGGCAATACTACTATCCTAGTCATAATCGACAGGTTTTCAAAGGCGGCCAGGTTCGTCCTTCTGACTAAGTTACCTTCTGCCAAGGAAACGGCTGAGTTGGTAATTAATCATGTGTTCCGAGTCTTCGGCATTCCTCAAGATATGGTTTCTGACAGAGGTCCCCAGTTCGCCTCAAGGTTTTGGAAGGCCTTCTGCCAACTCATGGGGGCTTCTGCCAGTCTATCTTCAGGGTACCATCCGGAGTCCAACGGCCAAACTGAGAGGATGAATCAAGAGCTGGAAACCACCCTCCGATGTATGACTTGTGACAACCCGTCCACATGGTCATCCTTTATTGTTTGGGCCGAATACACGCACAACACCTTGCGCTCCTCCTCCACTGGTATGTCCCCGCACGAGTGTCAGTTTGGCTATGCTCCTCCATTGTTCCCGGACCAGGAGGCAGAAGTCAGAGTGCCTTCAGCCTTGAAGTTCGTCAGACGCTGTCGGCTTATGTGGAGGAAGACCCGTCTTAATCTTATGCGTTCCTCACAGAGGTACCAACAACAAGTCAACAGACGTCGCCGTCCCGGGCCTACCCTGCACCCCGGCCAGAGAGTCTGTCTCTCCACAAGAGACTTACCTCTACGGGTGGAGTCTCGCAAGCTGTCCCAAAAATACATCGGTCCCTTCAAGGTTGCCAGGAGAGTTAACCCAGTTTCTTATCGCCTACACTTACCCAGATCCCTTAACATTAATCCCACATTTCACATTTCATTGTTAAAACCTGTTGTTTTTTCTCCCCTTGTCCCGGCAGACAGACCTCCCCCTCCGCCTCGTGTCATTGGAGGCCAGCCGGCTTATACCGTCCATCGGATACTGGATTCCCGCCGGGTGCAGCGGTCCTGGCAGTATCTGGTGGACTGGGAAGGCTACGGTCCCGAGGAGCGCTCCTGGGTTCCTGCCAAAGACATCCTGGATCCTGACCTCATTCGTCAGTTCAGGGCCCTCCACCCTGAGAGAGCTGGTAGGAACGTCAGGAGCCGTTCCTAGGGGGATTCTGTCAGGATTTGGCCAGGGTTGTTCCGGGTTTTGGTCACTAGATGCCCCCATTGTGCTTTTTGACCTTATGTTTTTTCCCTTGTTCCCCATTATTATTTGCACCTGTGCCTCGTTTTCCCTGATTGTATTTAAACCCTTAGTTTCCCTCAGTTCTGGGCTCTGTGTTTGTATGTTAGCACCCAGCCCTAGTGTTCTGTGTTTTCTTGTCGATTCCGGTGGATGCTCTTGTGGAATTCTGTTTTTGTTTTTGAGTATCTCTTGAGGCTTTTTTGTGCTATTCCTACCACCTTTTGGATTTGCCATTTTTGTATTGAAGGACTTCTCCTTTTTACTTTATTAAATACACCGTCTTAAGTACTGCTGTGTCTGCCTCATCTTCTGGGTTCTGCTTACTATTCGTGGCTCAGTTGGTTAAGTGACTGTTTCTCACTCTGGAGACCCAGGTTCGTAACCGGGTCCTGACAAGTTTTCA